>NC_134516.1:3570104-3577720 GCF_027942865.1 Odontesthes bonariensis
CCTGCTGCTCCTGCTCCTGCTCCTCCTCCTGCTTCTCCTCCTCCTGCTTCTCCTCCTCCTGCTGCTCCTGCTCCTCCTCCTGCTTCTCCTCCTCCTCCTGCTGCTCCTGCTGCTCCTCCTCCTGCTCCTCCTGCTCCTCCTCCTGCTTCTCCTCCTCCTTCTCCTCCTTCTCCTGCTCCTCTTCCTCCTCCTCCTGCTCCTCCTCCTCTTCCTCCTGCTCCTCCTCCTCCTCCTCCCCCTTCTGCTCCTCCTGCTCCTCCACCTCCTGCTCCTCCACCTCCTCCTCCTACTTCTGCTCCTCCTCCTGCTTCTCTTCCCACTGCTCCTCCACCTCCTCCTCCTCCCCCTTCTGCTCCTCCTCCTCCGGCTCCTCCTCCTGCTTCTCCTCCTCTTGCTCCTCCTGCTGCTCCTCCTCCTGCTCCTCCTCCTGCTTATCTTCCTCCTCCTTCTCCTCCTGCTCCTGCTCCTCCTACTGCTCCTCCTCCTCCTCATGCTCCTGCTCCTCCTCCTCCTCCACCTGCTGCTCCTCCTCTTGCTCCTCCTCCTCCTCCTCCTGCTCCTGCTCCTCCTGCTCCTGCTTCTCCTTCTCCTCCTGCTCCTCCTGCTGCTCCTCATGCTCCTCCTGGTTCTCCTCCTCCTGCTCCTGCTCCTCCTCCTCCTCCCCCTTCTACTCCTCCTCCTGCTCCTGCTCCTCCTTCTCCTCCTGCTCCTCCTGCTTCTCTCCCCCTGCTCCTCCTGCTCCTCCTTCTCCTCCTGCTCTTCCTGCTGCTCCTCCTCCTGCTTTTCCTCCCCCTGCTCCTCCTGCTCCTCCTTCTCCTCCTGCTCCTCCTGCTCATGCTGCTTCTCCTCCTCCTTCTCCTCCTTCTCCTCCTCCTGCTCCTCCTGCTGCTCCTCCTGCTGCTCCTCCTCCTGCTTCTCCTCCTCCTGCTCCTCCTCCTGCTTCTCCTCCTCCTGCTTCTCCTTCTCCTCCTGCTCCTGCTCCTCCTGCTGCTCCTCCTCCTGCTCCTCCTGCTGCTCCTCCTCCTGCTTCTCCACATCCTGCTCCTCTTCCTCCTGCTCCTGCTCCTCTTCCTCCTGCTCCTCCTGCTCCTCCTAATTCTGCTCCTGCTCCTCCTTCTGCTCCTCCTCCTCCTTCTGCTCCTCCTCCTGCTTCTCTTCCCGCTGCTCCTCCTGCTCCTCCACCTCATCCTCCTCCTGCTGCTCCTCCTCCTCCTCCTCCTGCTCCTCCTCGTGCTCTTTTTCCTCCTCCTCTTCCTCCTGCTCCTGCTCCTCCTACTGCTCCTCTTCCTCCTGCTCCTCCTCCTCATGATCCTGCTCCTCCTCCTCCTCCTCCTCCTCCTCCCTCCTACTGCTCCTCCTCTTGCTCCTCCTCCTCCTCCCCCCTTCTACTCCTCCCCCTTCTACTCCTCCTCTTAGTCCTGCTCCTCCTCCTCCTCCTCCTCCTCCCCCTTCTACTCCTCCTCTTGCTCCTGCTTCTCCTCCTCCTTCTGCTCCTCCTACTGCTCCTCCTCATGCTCCTGCTCCTCCTCCTCCTCCACCTGCTGCTCCTCCCCCTTCTGCTCCTCCTACTGCTCCTCCTCGTGCTCCTGCTCCTCCTCCTCCTCCACCTGCTCCTCCTCCTCCTGCTCCTCCTCCTGCTTCTCCTCCTCTTCCTACTCCTGCTGCTGCTCCTCCTCCTCCTCCTGCTCCTCCTCCTGCTCTTCTTCCTCCTCCTCCTCCTCTTCCTCCTCCTCCTACTGCTCCTCCTCCTCCTCCTGCTCCTCTTGCTCCTCCTCTTCCTCCTCCTCCTCCTACCCCTCTACTCCTCCTCTTGCTCCTGCTCCTCCTCCTCCTTCTGCTCCTCCTCTTGCTCCTCCTCTTCCTCCTCCTGCTCCTCCTCCTCCTCCCCCTTCTGCTCCTCCTCTTGCTCCTCCTCCCCCTTCTGCTCCTCCCCCTTCTGCTCCTCCTCCTCCGGCTCCTCCTCCTGCTTCTCCTCCTCCTCCTCCTCCTCTTCCTCTTCCTCCTCCTCCTGCTGCTCCTCCTCCTCCTCCTGCTCCTCCTGCTCCTCCTCCTGCTCCTCTTCCTCCTCCTTCTCCTCCTTTTCCTCCTGCTCCTCCTCCTCCTCCTCCTCTTCCTCCTCCTCCTGCTTCTCCTTCTGCTGCTCCTCCTCCTTCTCCTCCTTTTCCTCCTGCTCCTCTTCCTCCTGCTCCTCCTTCTCCTCCTTTTCCTCCTCCTCTTCCTCCTGCTCCTCCTCCTCCTCTTGCTCCTCCTCTTCCTCCTCCTCCTGCTGCTCCTCCTCCTCCTCCTCCTCCTGTTCCTCCTCCTCCTCCTGCTTCTCCTTCTGCTGCTCCTCCTACTCCTCCTCCTCCTCCTGCTTCTCCTTCTGCTCCTCCTGCTCCTCCTTCTCCTCCTTTTCCTCCTGCTCCTCTTCCTCCTGCTCCTCCTCCTCCTCCTGCTTCTCCTTCTGCTGCTCTTCCTCCTCCTCCTGCTTGTCCTTCTGCTGCTCCTCCTGCTCCTCTTCCTCCTGCTCCTCCTCCTCCTATCTGAGGACTGAGGTCTATCTGAGGTCTATCTGAGGACTATCTGAGGTCTATCTGAGGACTGAGGACTATCTGAGGTCTATCTGAGGACTATCTGAGGTCTATCTGAGGACTATCTGAGGTCTATCTGAGGACTGAGGACTATCTGAGGTCTATCTGAGGTCTATCTGAGGTCTATCTGAGGTCTATCTGAGGTCTATCTGAGGACTATCTGAGGACTATCTGAGGACTATCTGAGGACTATCTGAGGACTATCTGAGGACTATCTGAGGTCTATCTGAGGACTATCTGAGGACTATCTGAGGTCTATCTGAGGACTATCTGAGGTCTATCTGAGGACTGAGGACTATCTGAGGTCTATCTGAGGACTATCTGAGGTCTATCTGAGGACTATCTGAGGACTATCTGAGGTCTATCTGAGGACTATCTGAGGTCTATCTGAGGACTATCTGAGGACTATCTGAGGACTATCTGAGGACTATCTGAGGTCTATCTGAGGACTATCTGAGGACTATCTGAGGTCTATCTGAGGACTATCTGAGGTCTATCTGAGGACTATCTGAGGACTATCTGAGGACTATCTGAGGACTATCTGAGGACTATCTGAGGACTATCTGAGGACTATCTGAGGACTATCTGAGGTCTATCTGAGGACTATCTGAGGACTATCTGAGGACTGAGGTCTATCTGAGGACTATCTGAGGACTATCTGAGGTCTATCTGAGGTCTATCTGAGGACTATCTGAGGACTATCTGAGGTCTATCTGAGGACTATCTGAGGTCTATCTGAGGTCTATCTGAGGTCTATCTGAGGACTATCTGAGGTCTATCTGAGGACTATCTGAGGACTATCTGAGGACTATCTGAGGACTATCTGAGGTCTATCTGAGGACTATCTGAGGACTATCTGAGGTCTATCTGAGGTCTATCTGAGGTCTATCTGAGGTCTATCTGAGGTCTATCTGAGGACTATCTGAGGTCTATCTGAGGACTATCTGAGGACTATCTGAGGACTATCTGAGGTCTATCTGAGGTCTATCTGAGGACTATCTGAGGTCTATCTGAGGTCTATCTGAGGACTATCTGAGGACTATCTGAGGTCTATCTGAGGACTATCTGAGGTCTATCTGAGGACTATCTGAGGACTATCTGAGGTCTATCTGAGGTCTATCTGAGGACTATCTGAAGACTATCTGAGGTCTATCTGAGGACTATCTGAGGACTATCTGAGGTCTATCTGAGGACTATCTGAAGACTATCTGAGGTCTATCTGAGGACTATCTGAGGACTATCTGAGGTCTATCTGAAGACTATCTGAGGTCTATCTGAGGACTATCTGAGGACTATCTGAGGACTATCTGAGGACTGAGGTCTATCTGAGGACCATCTGAGGACTTTTATCTTTAGTTACATTTTACAGTTTTTCTCAGTCCTTCCAGTCGTACTTTTTGTTTCCGTGTTCACAGAAAGAGGAACTCAGATAACTTTTGGTCGCAGCTGCAGGAAAAAAAAACATCCGTGCGCGCTCATCGACGCACTAACGCGCACACTTTGTCCTCCGTGCACGTGCAGGCAATCAGGCCGCGGCGTGGGAAAGTGTGTGAGGGGAAATTAGCCGGCCTCATTATTCAAACGGGCTCAGAGGAGAAACGAAGCGCTCGCCTCGTTTATGCCGACAGAGCGAGAGATCCATCACTCCTTCATCTCCATCACTCCTTCATCTCCATCACTCCTTCATCTCCATCATCTCCATCACTCCTTCATCTCCATCACTCCTTCATCTCCATCATCTCCATCACTCCTTCATCTCCATCATCTCCATCACTCCATCACTCCTTCATCTCCATCACTCCTTCAGCTCATCTCCATCACTCATCACTCTTCATCTCCATCACTCCTTCATCTCCATCACTCCTTCATCTCCATCACTCCTTCATCGCCATCATCTCCATCACTCCTTCATCTCCATCACTCCTTCATCTCCATCTCCTTCATCTGCATCATCTCCATCACTCCTTCATCTCATCATCTCCATCACTCCTTCATCTCCATCACTCCTTCATCTCCATCACTCCTTCATCTCCATCACTCCTTCATCTCTCTTCATCTCCATCATCCCATCACTCCTTCATCGCCATCATCTCCATCACTCCTTCATCTCCATCACTCCTTCATCTCCATCATCTCCATCACTCCTTCATCTCCATCACTCCTTCATCTGCATCATCTCCTTCACTCCTTCATCTCCATCATCTCCATCACTCCTTCATCTCCATCACTCCTTCATCTCCATCACTCCTTCATCTCCATCATCTCCATCCACTCCATCACTCCATCATCTCCATCACTCCTTCATCTCCATCACTCCTTCATCTCCATCACTCCTTCATCTCCATCATCTCCATCACTCCATCACTCCTTCATCTCCATCACTCCTTCATCACTCCATCACTCCTTCATCTCCATCATCTCCATCACTCCCATCACTCCTTCATCTCCATCACTCCATCATCTCCATCACTCCTTCATCTCCATCACTCCTTCATCTCCATCATCTCCATCACTCCATCACTCCTTCATCTCCATCACTCCTTCATCTCCATCATCTCCATCACTCCTTCATCTCCATCAACTCCTTCATCTCCATCACTCCTTCATCTCCATCACTCCATCATCTCCATCATCTCCATCACTTCACCTTCATCTCCATCACTCCTTCATCTCCATCACTCCTTCATCTCCATCACTCCTTCATCTCATCATCTCCATCAACTCCTTCATCTCCATCACTCCTTCATCTCCATCACTCCTTCATCTCCATCATCTCCATCACTCCATCATCTCCATCACTCCATCATCTCCATCACTCCTTCATCTCCATCACTCCTTCATCTCCATCACTCCTATCATCTCCATCATCTCCATCACTCCTTCAATCTCCATCATCTCCATCACTCCTTCATCTCCATCACTCCTTCAACTCCATCATCTCCATCATCCTCATCACTCCATCTCCATCACTCCATCATCTCCTTCATCTCCATCACTCCATCATCTCCATCACTCCTTCATCTCCATCATCTCCATCACTCCGTCATCTCCATCACTCCATCACTCCATCATCTCCATCTCACTCATCTCCATCACTCCTTCATCTCATCATCTCCATCACTCCATCATCTCCATCACTCCTTCATCTCCACATCTCCATCACTCCTTCATCTCCATCATCTCCATCACTCCATCATCTCCATCACTCCATCATCTCCATCATCTCCATCACTCCTTCTCCATCACTCCATCATCTCCATCACTCCTTCATCTCCATCACTCCTTCATCTCCATCATCTCCATCACTCCATCTCCATCACTCCATCATCTCCATCACTCATCACTCCATCACTCCATCATCTCCATCACTCCTTCATCTCCATCATCTCCTTCATCTCCATCATCTCCATCACTCCTATCTCCATCACTCCATCATCTCCATCACTCCATCATCTCCATCACTCCATCATCTCCATCACTCCTTCATCTCCATCACTCCTTCATCTCCATCATCTCCATCACTCCATCTCCATCACTCCTTCATCTCATCATCTCCATCACTCCTCATCTCCATCACTCCTTCATCTCCATCATCTCCATCACTCCATCTCCATCACTCCTTCATCTCCATCATCTCCATCACTCCATCATCTCCATCACTCCTTCATCTCCATCACTCCATCACTCCATCATCCTCATCTCCATCATCTCCATCACTCCATCATCTCCATCACTCCTTCATCTCCATCATCTCCATCACTCCTTCATCTCCATCACTCTTCATCTCATCACTCCTCATCTCCATCACTCATCTCCATCATCTCCTTCACTCCATCATCTCCATCACTCCATCATCTCCATCACTCCTCCTTCATCTCCATCATCTCCATCACTCCATCTCCATCACTCCTTCATCTCCATCATCTCCATCACTCCATCATCTCCATCACTCCTTCATCTCCATCACTCCTTCATCTCCATCATCTCCATCACTCCATCATCTCCATCACTCCTTCATCTCATCACTCCATCATCTCCATCACTCCATCACTCCATCACTCCATCATCTCCATCACTCCTTCATCTCCATCACTCCATCACTCCTTCATCTCCATCATCTCCATCACTCCATCATCTCCATCACTCCACATCTCCATCACTCCATCATCTCCATCACTCCATCATCTCCATCACTCCATCATCTCCATCACTCCTTCATCTCCATCATCTCCATCACTCCTTCATCTCCATCATCTCCATCACTCCATCATCTCCATCACTCCTTCATCTCCATCATCTCCATCACTCCATCATCTCCATCACTCCTTCATCTCCATCACTCCTTCATCTCCATCATCTCCATCACTCCTTCATCTCCATCACTCCTCATCTCCATCATCTCCATCACTCCTTCATCTCCATCACTCCATCATCTCCATCATCTCCATCATCCTCATCAATCTCCATCATCTCCATCACTCCATCACCTTCATCTCCATCACTCCTTCATCTCCATCACTCCTTCATCTCCATCACTCCATCACTCCTTCATCTCCATCACTCCTTCATCTCCATCACTCCTTCACTCCATCATCTCCATCACTCCTTCATCTCCATCACTCCTTCATCTCCATCACTCCTTCATCTCCATCACTCCTTCATCTCCATCATCTCCATCACTCCTTCATCTCCATCACTCCATCACTCCTTCATCTCCATCATCTCCATCATCTCCATCACTCCTTCATCTCCATCACTCCTTCATCTCCTTCATCTCCATCATCTCCATCACTCCTTCATCTCCATCACTCCATCATCTCCATCATCTCCTTCATCTCCATCATCTCCATCACTCCTTCATCTCCATCATCTCCTTCATCTCCTTCATCTCCATCATCTCCATCACTCCTTCATCTCCATCATCTCCATCACTCCTTCATCTCCTCATCATCTCCATCACTCCTTCATCTCCATCACTCCTTCATCTCCTTCATCTCCATCATCTCCATCACTCCTTCATCTCCATCATCTCCATCACTCCTTCAT
>NC_134516.1:3577920-3722195 GCF_027942865.1 Odontesthes bonariensis
TATAACAGTTAGAGAGAACAGATCCCTACTATATAACAGTTAGAGAGAACAGGTCCCCTACTATATAACAGTTAGAGAGAACAGATCCCTACTATATAACAGTTAGAGAGAACAGGTCCCTACTATATAACAGTTAGGAGAACAGGTCCCTACTATATAACAGTTAGAGAGAACAGGTCCCTACTATATAACAGTTAGAGAGAACAGGTCCCTACTATATAACAGTTAGAGAGAACAGGTCCCTACTATATAACAGTTAGAGAGAACAGGTCCCTACTATATAACAGTTAGAGAGAACAGGTCCCTACTATATAACAGTTAGAGAGAACAGGTCCCTACTATATAACAGTTAGGAGAACAGGTCCCTACTATATAACAGTTAGAGAGAACAGGTCCCTACTATATAACAGTTAGAGAGAACAGGTCCCTACTATATAACAGTTAGAGAGAACAGGTCCCTACTATATAACAGTTAGAGAGAACAGATCCCTACTATATAACAGTTAGAGAGAACAGGTCCCTACTATATAACAGTTAGAGAACAGGTCCCTACTATATAACAGTTAGAGAGAACAGATCCCTACTATATAACAGTTAGAGAGAACAGGTCCCTACTATATAACAGTTAGAGAGAACAGATCCCTACTATATAACAGTTAGAGAGAACAGGTCCCTACTATATAACAGTTAGAGAGAACAGGTCCCTACTATATAACAGTTAGAGAGAACAGATCCCTACTATATAACAGTTAGAGAGAACAGGTCCCTACTATATAACAGTTAGAGAGAACAGGTCCCTACTATATAACAGTTAGAGAGAACAGGTCCCTACTATATAACAGTTAGAGAGAACAGGATCCCTACTATATAACAGTTAGAGAGAACAGGTCCCTACTATATAACAGTTAGAGAGAACAGGTCCCTACTATATAACAGTTAGAGAGAACAGATCCCTACTATATAACAGTTAGAGAGAACAGGTCCCTACTATATAACAGTTAGAGAGAACAGGTCCCTACTATATAACAGTTAGAGAGAACAGATCCCTACTATATAACAGTTAGAGAGAACAGGTCCCTACTATATAACAGTTAGAGAGAACAGGTCCCTACTATATAACAGTTAGAGAGAACAGATCCCTACTATATAACAGTTAGAGAGAACAGGTCCCTACTATATAACAGTTAGAGAGAACAGGTCCCTACTATATAACAGTTAGAGAGAACAGTTCCCTACTATATAACAGTTAGAGAGAACAGATCCCTACTATATAACAGTTAGAGAGAACAGGTCCCTACTATATAACAGTTAGAGAGAACAGATCCCTACTATATAACAGTTAGAGAGAACAGATCCCTACTATATAACAGTTAGAGAGAACAGGTCCCTACTATATAACAGTTAGAGAGAACAGGTCCCTACTATATAACAGTTAGAGAGAACAGGTCCCTACTATATAACAGTTAGAGAGAACAGGTCCCTACTATATAACAGTTAGAGAGAACAGGTCCCTACTATATAACAGTTAGAGAGAACAGGTCCCTACTATATAACAGTTAGAGAGAACAGGTCCCTACTATATAACAGTTAGAGAGAACAGATCCCTACTATATAACAGTTAGGAGAACAGGTCCCTACTATATAACAGTTAGAGAGAACAGGTCCCTACTATATAACAGTTAGAGAGAACAGGTCCCTACTATATAACAGTTAGAGAGAACAGGTCCCTACTATATAACAGTTAGAGAGAACAGGTCCCTACTATATAACAGTTAGGAGAACAGGTCCCTACTATATAACAGTTAGAGAGAACAGGTCCCTACTATATAACAGTTAGGAGAACAGGTCCCTACTATATAACAGTTAGAGAGAACAGGTCCCTACTATATAACAGTTAGGAGAACAGGTCCCTACTATATAACAGTTAGGAGAACAGGTCCCTACTATATAACAGTTAGAGAGAACAGGTCCCTACTATATAACAGTTAGAGAGAACAGGTCCCTACTATATAACAGTTAGAGAGAACAGGTCCCTACTATATAACAGTTAGGAGAACAGGTCCCTACTATATAACAGTTAGAGAGAACAGGATCCCTACTATATGACAGTTAGGAGAACAGGTCCCTACTATATAACAGTTAGGAGAACAGGTCCCTACTATATAACAGTTAGAGAGAACAGGTCCCTACTATATAACAGTTAGGAGAACAGGTCCCTACTATATAACAGTTAGAGAGAACAGATCCCTACTATATAACAGTTAGGAGAACAGGTCCCTACTATATAACAGTTAGAGAGAACAGGTCCCTACTATATAACAGTTAGAGAGAACAGGTCCCTACTATATAACAGTTAGGAGAACAGGTCCCTACTATATAACAGTTAGAGAGAACAGGTCCCTACTATATAACAGTTAGAGAGAACAGGTCCCTACTATATAACAGTTAGGAGAACAGGTCCCTACTATATAACAGTTAGGAGAACAGGTCCCTACTATATAACAGTTAGAGAGAACAGGTCCCTACTATATAACAGTTAGGAGAACAGGTCCCTACTATATAACAGTTAGAGAGAACAGGTCCCTACTATATAACAGTTAGGAGAACAGGTCCCTACTATATGACAGTTAGGAGAACAGGTCCCTACTATATAACAGTTAGAGAGAACAGGTCCCTACTATATGACAGTTAGGAGAACAGGTCCCTACTATATAACAGTTAGGAGAACAGGTCCCTACTATATGACAGTTAGGAGAACAGGTCCCTACTATATGACAGTTAGGAGAACAGGTCCCTACTATATAACAGTTAGGAGAACAGGTCCCTACTATATGACAGTTAGGAGAACAGGTCCCTACTATATAACAGTTAGAGAGAACAGGTCCCTACTATATAACAGTTAGGAGAACAGGTCCCTACTATATAACAGTTAGAGAGAACAGGTCCCTACTATATAACAGTTAGAGAGAACAGGTCCCTACTATATAACAGTTAGAGAGAACAGGTCCCTACTATATAACAGTTAGAGAGAACAGGTCCCTACTATATAACAGTTAGAGAGAACAGGTCCCTACTATATAACAGTTAGAGAGAACAGGTCCCTACTATATAACAGTTAGAGAGAACAGGTCCCTACTATATAACAGTTAGGAGAACAGGTCCCTACTATATAACAGTTAGGAGAACAGATCCCTACTATATAACAGTTAGGAGAACAGGTCCCTACTATATAACAGTTAGAGAGAACAGATCCCTACTATATAACAGTTAGAGAGAACAGGTCCCTACTATATAACAGTTAGGAGAACAGGTCCCTACTATATAACAGTTAGGAGAACAGGTCCCTACTATATAACAGTTAGAGAGAACAGGTCCCTACTATATAACAGTTAGGAGAACAGGTCCCTACTATATAACAGTTAGGAGAACAGGTCCCTACTATATAACAGTTAGGAGAACAGGTCCCTACTATATGACAGTTAGGAGAACAGGTCCCTACTATATAACAGTTAGAAGAACAGGTCCCTACTATATGACAGTTAGGAGAACAGGTCCCTACTATATGACAGTTAGGAGAACAGGTCCCTACTATATAACAGTTAGAGAGAACAGGTCCCTACTATATGACAGTTAGGAGAACAGGTCCCTATAATATAACAGTTAGGAGAACAGGTCCCTACTATATGACAGTTAGAGAGAACAGATCCCTACTATATAACAGTTAGAGAGAACAGATCCCTACTATATGACAGTTAGGAGAACAGGTCCCTACTATATGACAGTTAGGAGAACAGGTCCCTACTATATGACAGTTAGAGAGAACAGGTCCCTACTATATGACAGTTAGGAGAACAGGTCCCTACTATAAAACAGTTAGGAGAACAGGTCCCTACTATATAACAGTTAGGAGAACAGGTCCCTACTATATAACAGTTAGGAGAACAGGTCCCTACTATATGACAGTTAGGAGAACAGATCCCTACTATATGACAGTTAGGAGAACAGGTCCCTACTATATAACAGTTAGGAGAACAGGTCCCTACTATATAACAGTTAGAGAGAACAGGTCCCTACTATATAACAGTTAGAGAGAACAGGTCCCTACTATATAACAGTTAGGAGAACAGGTCCCTACTATATAACAGTTAGAGAGAACAGGTCCCTACTATATAACAGTTAGGAGAACAGGTCCCTACTATATAACAGTTAGAGAGAACAGGTCCCTACTATATAACAGTTAGAGAGAACAGGTCCCTACTATATAACAGTTAGGAGAACAGGTCCCTACTATATAACAGTTAGGAGAACAGATCCCTACTATATAACAGTTAGAGAGAACAGGTCCCTACTATATAACAGTTAGAGAGAACAGGTCCCTACTATATAACAGTTAGGAGAACAGGTCCCTACTATATAACAGTTAGGAGAACAGGTCCCTACTATATAACAGTTAGGAGAACAGGTCCCTACTATATAACAGTTAGAGAGAACAGGTCCCTACTATATAACAGTTAGAGAGAACAGGTCCCTACTATATAACAGTTAGAGAGAACAGGTCCCTACTATATAACAGTTAGGAGAACAGATCCCTACTATATAACAGTTAGAGAGAACAGGTCCCTACTATATAACAGTTAGGAGAACAGGTCCCTACTATATAACAGTTAGGAGAACAGATCCCTACTATATAACAGTTAGAGAGAACAGGTCCCTACTATATAACAGTTAGGAGAACAGGTCCCTACTATATAACAGTTAGAGAGAACAGGTCCCTACTATATAACAGTTAGAGAGAACAGGTCCCTACTATATAACAGTTAGAGAGAACAGGTCCCTACTATATAACAGTTAGGAGAACAGGTCCCTACTATATAACAGTTAGAGAGAACAGGTCCCTACTATATAACAGTTAGGAGAACAGGTCCCTACTATATGACAGTTAGGAGAACAGGTCCCTACTATATAACAGTTAGAGAGAACAGGTCCCTACTATATAACAGTTAGAGAGAACAGGTCCCTACTATATAACAGTTAGAGAGAACAGGTCCCTACTATATAACAGTTAGGAGAACAGGTCCCTACTATATAACAGTTAGAGAGAACAGGTCCCTACTATATAACAGTTAGGAGAACAGGTCCCTACTATATGACAGTTAGGAGAACAGGTCCCTACTATATAACAGTTAGGAGAACAGGTCCCTACTATATGACAGTTAGGAGAACAGATCCCTACTATATAACAGTTAGAGAGAACAGATCCCTATAATATAACAGTTAGAGAGAACAGATCCCTACTATATGACAGTTAGGAGAACAGGTCCCTACTATATAACAGTTAGAGAGAACAGATCCCTATAATATAACAGTTAGAGAGAACAGGTCCCTACTATATAACAGTTAGGAGAACAGGTCCCTACTATATAACAGTTAGGAGAACAGGTCCCTACTATATGACAGTTAGGAGAACAGATCCCTACTATATGACAGTTAGAGAGAACAGGTCCCTACTATATAACAGTTAGAGAGAACAGGTCCCTATAATATAACAGTTAGAGAGAACAGATCCCTACTATATAACAGTTAGAGAGAACAGGTCCCTACTATATAACAGTTAGGAGAACAGGTCCCTACTATATGACAGTTAGGAGAACAGATCCCTACTATATAACAGTTAGAGAGAACAGGTCCCTACTATATAACAGTTAGGAGAACAGGTCCCTACTATATGACAGTTAGGAGAACAGATCCCTACTATATAACAGTTAGGAGAACAGGTCCCTACTATATAACAGTTAGGAGAACAGGTCCCTACTATATAACAGTTAGAGAGAACAGGTCCCTACTATATAACAGTTAGGAGAACAGGTCCCTACTATATAACAGTTAGGAGAACAGGTCCCTACTATATGACAGTTAGGAGAACAGATCCCTACTATATAACAGTTAGGAGAACAGGTCCCTACTATATGACAGTTAGGAGAACAGATCCCTACTATATAACAGTTAGAGAGAACAGGTCCCTACTATATAACAGTTAGAGAGAACAGGTCCCTACTATATAACAGTTAGAGAGAACAGGTCCCTACTATATAACAGTTAGGAGAACAGGTCCCTACTATATAACAGTTAGGAGAACAGATCCCTACTATATAACAGTTAGAGAGAACAGGTCCCTACTATATAACAGTTAGAGAGAACAGATCCCTACTATATAACAGTTAGAGAGAACAGATCCCTACTATATAACAGTTAGAGAGAACAGATCCCTACTATATAACAGTTAGAGAGAACAGGTCCCTACTATATGACAGTTAGGAGAACAGGTCCCTACTATATAACAGTTAGGAGAACAGGTCCCTACTATATAACAGTTAGGAGAACAGGTCCCTACTATATAACAGTTAGGAGAACAGGTCCCTACTATATAACAGTTAGGAGAACAGGTCCCTACTATATAACAGTTAGAGAGAACAGATCCCTACTATATAACAGTTAGAGAGAACAGATCCCTACTATATAACAGTTAGAGAGAACAGGTCCCTACTATATAACAGTTAGGAGAACAGGTCCCTACTATATAACAGTTAGGAGAACAGGTCCCTACTATATAACAGTTAGAGAGAACAGATCCCTACTATATAACAGTTAGAGAGAACAGATCCCTACTATATAACAGTTAGGAGAACAGATCCCTACTATATAACAGTTAGGAGAACAGGTCCCTACTATATAACAGTTAGAGAGAACAGGTCCCTACTATATAACAGTTAGAGAGAACAGATCCCTACTATATAACAGTTAGAGAGAACAGGTCCCTACTATATAACAGTTAGGAGAACAGGTCCCTACTATATAACAGTTAGAGAGAACAGATCCCTACTATATAACAGTTAGAGAGAACAGGTCCCTACTATATAACAGTTAGGAGAACAGGTCCCTACTATATAACAGTTAGAGAGAACAGATCCCTACTATATAACAGTTAGAGAGAACAGGTCCCTACTATATGACAGTTAGGAGAACAGATCCCTACTATATAACAGTTAGAGAGAACAGGTCCCTACTATATAACAGTTAGGAGAACAGGTCCCTACTATATAACAGTTAGGAGAACAGGTCCCTACTATATAACAGTTAGAGAGAACAGGTCCCTACTATATAACAGTTAGGAGAACAGGTCCCTACTATATAACAGTTAGAGAGAACAGGTCCCTACTATATAACAGTTAGAGAGAACAGGTCCCTACTATATAACAGTTAGGAGAACAGATCCCTACTATATAACAGTTAGAGAGAACAGATCCCTACTATATGACAGTCTTGACCAGCCGCGAGCTCTATTTATCTGCCTCTGAGCTCCCTCTGACTCACGGTTGCGCCAACAGAGCGGGAAAACGGCTTCAAACTGCCTTTTCATTCACACAGAACAGCTCTGCCCCAGCTCGGCCGGCTGCTGCTGCCTCCCTCCCCCGGCTGGCTGGGAAGTCCTCACTGGGGCTCAGGCTGATGCTGCTGCTTCGGCTTTTCCTCTGCCACACACAGGCATGATGGGAAATGTATGCTAATTCTGCTACGTACAGCAGGAAGCTGTGTCTCTTCTGTAGTAACCTGCGTCTCTTCTTCTCTTCTTTCTTTACTTTATTTATTAGTATTATTACAACTCATCAGTGCTGAGAAGAATATTATTATCACCTGTCTTTTGGCCTCTCGCAGGGACACAAAATTCAATGGGATAATCCATTCAAAAGCACCTAACGAGCCCCAAACTCTGAGAAACTCTGTTAATAACTCTGAGAAACTCTGTTAATAACTCTGAGAAACTCTGTTAATAACTCGGAGAAACTCTGTTAATTACTCTGTTATTTTATTCTCCAAAGATGGACTTTTTGAAGGGAAAACTCCTGCTTTAGTAAGTTTTCATTCACCTGCTTTTTCTTTCCTTTTACTAACAATGTCGGCCAGAGTTGGGGCTGAAAATATTTCTCTAACAAAGACTGATATCCGGCTTTATTTGACCAAACTTACCTGCCGCTCAAATTACAATCAGTCTGATTAAGATCCAAGCAAAGCTATGCCACCTGCTTACAGTGTTGAAACACAACTCAGAAATGCACATTTCACAGACCAAAGATGGGATGAAACTGAAACCTTAAGTATGAAAACGGATCACTTTGGCTTTCTTTATGCTCGCTCCTGTTTAGCAGCCACGTGTGATGGGACGTGCCGTACTTTAAACGCTACACAAGCTCAGCTCGTGGCATCACTCACCCACAGGAACTACAGCTCAAAGTGGTTTTCAGTCATTTTTTTGCTAATATTCTTCATTGGAGCTTTTATTTTCACACACACACTTGGCTTCTATTCATTCGGACGTGCTGCAGCACGGAGATAAAACTATTTCCGGTGCAAATAAAAGCACAATTCAGTCAAATTCATTTCAGTTTTATTTTGACATGATATTTATAAATCACAACAAACATCATCTTAGGAGGCTTCTAAAGGTAAAGTCCTGAATTACAGCACTGATGGCAAAGCCCAGACATCCACTTATAGTTCAGGGTATCAAGCACATATTTCAGAAATATGCTTTCATGTTCACAAGCACACTGCAAATTATTTCATCTCATTTTTAAACTTTTTTTTTTTACATAGAAATTCTACATTAAAAGTATCAGTTTGTCACATGTGCAGCAAACTAACTGCAGCTGACAGCAACTGAATGGTCTCAGTGTGAAGCTTTGACTGGAAACTCACAGAAAAACAACATCCTGGAAGAATGGCAGCTTCCATCTTTAAAGGACCGGAAGAGGAAGAAGTTTCCAAGGAATCATTCAGAAGAGTTTCACACAGAAACTGACTGAGTCCCTGAGTCTGAAAAGGTGTTTCTGAGTGAAAGAGACAGACATGAACAGACTGAACTATCTGTTCAGCAGGGATTCTCTGACAGGAGGACTCTCTGTGTACTCAGCACAGAGACAACCTGGAACCAGGATACCAGAACCCAAATCCAGGATGCAGAGGTTCTTCAGTGAATGTGGTGCTGAAGGTGTGGAGGTGGATCAGTGTGTCAGAGGAGACTCTGTAGAAGGACAGAGTGCCAGCAGGACGGTCCACATACACTGCTGCTCTGTTACAGACAGAGGAGGAGGAGGAGGAGGAGGAGGAGGAGGAGGAGGAGGGGGAGGAGGAGGAGGAGGAGGAGATGGGGATGGATGTTTCTCTGTGATTGTGCCTGGCAGAGTATTTACCTCTATCAGAGCAGCTCAGACTCCAGGACTGATCGTTCCTTCCAAACAAACAGTCTTCTCCTCTCCTGCTGATTCCTCTGTAACTCACTGATATATTAACTCCTCCTCTCCACTCCACCTCCCAGTAACAGCGACCAGTCAGAACATTGCTACACAGCAGCTGACACCAGCCATCAAACCTGTCTGGATGAGCAGGATATGACTGAACCTCCTCCACACATGTCACCTTCCTGTTGTTGTCAGACAGTTTCAGGTATCTGTGGACTGTGTTTGTGTCGATTGTGAGTTGGCAGGAATCTGATGGAGAGAACAAACACAGTCCAGCTGCAGTTATTGATCCATCATCTGTTCACTTTGATCAATGAGTGATGTGACAGTGTGGCGATGGCTGGATGTCATGAATCAGATGAAGAACACACTCACACTTCCTCAGCCCTGGTGTCAGCCATCGTTCTCCAGCAGGCTCCACCCTGAAAGCAGGAAAAGAACTGTCACATGTTTCAGGACTCCAGAAATAGCATCTAGAATGAGCCGGTCCCATTCCAGCTGATGCTGGAGGAACGGTGGAGCACATGCTGCCAGTCATAGCCATATATTCTGCTTATGTCCCAAAGTAAAGACACTCTGGGGAGAGGTATCTGATGCTCTGTACCTCGGGATGCTGCTGTGGCTCTATTAGGAGTGATGCCTAAAGGGCTGAATGGGAGGCCAGAGAAACATCTGTAAATATATTACTGTAGCAGCACTGAGCTGCAGAACTATTAGATGGCTGAACCCCCCCTTCATATAACATCTGGATCCAGAAGGTTTGGGGCCTCCATCAGATGGAGCACATTACAGATCTATGAAGGCTCCTAAAGTCCATCTTTACTAACCGCTGGAGTCCTGTCGGCTCTTTATGAGACACAGTGGCCCTCATTTATCAAACTTGCGTAAGACGAAAAACGTGCGTAGGTCGTGTGTACGTTCTTTTCTGCGCAAAGGTTGGCATTTATCAAATCCATCGTGAGCGCAGGAAAGATGAAATCGCCACGACAGGTCTGAGGCCGTGTACGCACTTTTCCATTTTGACTTAAGGTGACTGCAACACAGCAGCGTCACTAGTGCGTGCCTCAGGAGTCGCAACAAATCCCTAGGTTAAAATTACAGACTTATCACTTTAAAGAAGGCCCATGTTTTATTTGACTTCAACATAAATATAAACATAAACGCAAATTAAATAAATTAAACAAGTACAACTCCGTAATTGGAAGAGTGATGGCTCATTATTCAACCGCGCACCCTCACACCGAACAGGAGAGGCGCTTCAACACTGCGCATTCGCGCACGCGTGCCGATGTGGAGAGGTGTATAGGGCTCCTAAAGCTGGATCTGTCTCTCGGCTGCGGGGGGAACCCTATCCGCCCGAAAAGGTATACAATATTATTATTGCATGCGGGGATCTCCATAACATTGCCCAAAAAAATGGAGTGCCATTTCCAGATGTACATCCAGAGGACCCCGCACCCAGAGATCCCTACCACCAGCCTGCACAGCCAAGAGCGCTCAGGAGGGGAGAGGAACTTATTCAGCGATTCTGACTTTTGGTAAGCATTCTGTTATTCAAGGAAAAAAGAAAGGAGAACAACGATTTCTTTCAGCATTTATTCTGTGACTTCAGTGTTTCATTTATGTCTTTCAATGTACTGTCGATAGATTGCATGGTGTGTGTTAAAGCCATCATCCACTTCACGATCTCTGTTTGTCTTTCTAGGACCTCTGTGGTTAACACGGCTGGCCGGTGTGACGCTGCAGACCGGGGGACAGAGGCAGGCAGACGCTTCGGATGTTGACGGGGCCGCGTATTCGTCGCGCGGGTCAGGTTGCCCGGATGCCATTTCGGATTCATCTGTGAATGAAAATTATTAGTTTGATTAGGAACCTCATTTGTGTTGAATATTAAAGCAACTGTTTTATTTAAACGTCTTGGGTATGCAGTCATTCTTACCATTCTCGAGCTCTGACATGGGCGCATCAGTGTCAAGTTTCCCTGGCACGCCCGATGAGGACGTAGCTCCGATCAGGCCAGCCACCCTCTCCAAATCCAAACCTGGATCGGACCCCCCCACCCCCGCTGTCCGACATGCTGCGTCGGACAGCTGCGACCTTCTTTTTTTGGCCAATTTCATATCGGACCACTTCTTCCTGATCTTATTGGAGAAAAAGTAAAACATCGTTCAATTTTAGATTTCATTTAATCTGGAGTTTATCACATTTTATTGACCATCACAGTAGGGGAAAATACATACCTCGTCCGGTCTGCGATTTACATCGCCAACGCTGTTGACAGCCGTCCCAGCTGTCAACAGCGTTGACAGCGTTTCTTTGTCGCCTTTCGTCTATCCATGTCGCAAACTCTAGAGGTGCGGCCTTTTGTAGAAGGCGTGGTTAGGATCATTACGATGGATTTCAGCCGCCGGATTTATCAACAGCCGCTCGGTTTTACGATGGGATTGGTGTGGTACGCATGTTCTGTAAATCTCACTTGAGCCTCTGCGTACGACGAGTTCTCCGCTCATATATATGATGCTTTCTACGACGGCTTGATAAATGAGGGCCATTGAGACTGCTTAGCCTTCCTGCTCTGCCACCTGTTTCCCATCATCCACACAGAGCCTCACAATGTTTCAGTGCTGCTCTCCTCAGCACTTATTTCTGTGTGGGCTTGTACATATGAATGTCTGAATGTGTATATTTGATTTAACATATTTAATGTGGCCCTGTGATGGAGGGCAACCTGTCCAGGGTGAACCCCGCCTCTGGCCCCGCTGGGAGGGGCTCCGGCCCCCCCGACGGATTCAGCGGGTGGAGAAGGTGGATGGATGGATGTTTCATGCATTTCATTGGGAGTGGATATTTGTTCTGTTGGTCTCTTGTTTGCTTTTGATCTTAATTTGGATATAATGGCCCTCATTTATCAAGCCGTCGTAGAAAGCATCATATATATGAGCGGAGAACTCGTCGTACGCAGAGGCTCAAGTGAGATTTACAGAACATGTGTACCACACCAATCCCATCGTAAAACCGAGCGGCTGTTGATAAATCCGGCGGCTGAAATCCATCGTAATGATCCTAACCACGCCTTCTACAAAAGGCCGCACCTCTAGAGTTTGCGACATGGATAGACGAAAGGCGGCAAAGAAACGCTGTCAACACCGTTGACAGCTGGGACGGCTGTCAACAGCGTTGGCGATGTAAATCGCAGACCGGACAAGTTATGTATTTTCCCCTACTGTGATGGTCAATAAAATGTGATAAACTCCAGATTAAATGAAATCTAAAATTGAGCGATGTTTTACCTTTTCTCCAATAAGATCAGGAAGAAGTGGTCCGATATGAAATTGGCCAAAAAAAGAAGGTCGCAGCTGTCCGACGCAGCATGTCACAAACGGGGGGGGGGTCCGATCCAGGTTTGGATTTGGAGAGGGTGGCTGGCCTGATCGGAGCTACGTCCTCATCAGGCGTGCCAGGGAAACTTGACACTGATGCGCCCATGTCAGAGCTCGAGAATGGTAAGAATGACTGCACACCCAAGACGTTTAAATAACACAGTTGCTTTAATATTCAACACAAATGAGGTTCCTAATCAAACTAATAATTTTCATTCACAGATGAATCCGAAGTGGCATCCGGGCAACCTGACCCGCGCGACGAATACGCGGCCCCGTCAACATCCGAAGCGTCTGCCTGCCTCTGTCCCCCCGGTCTGCAGCGTCACACCGGCCAGCCGTGTTAACCACAGAGGTCCTAGAAAGACAAACAGAGATCGTGAAGTGGATGATGGCTTTAACACACACCATGCAATCTATCGACAGTAGCCTACATTGAAAGACATAAATGAAACACTGAAGTCACAGAATAAATGCTGAAAGAAATCGTTGTTCTCCTTTCTTTTTTCCTTGAATAACAGAATGCTTACCAAAAGTCAGAATCGCTGAATAAGTTCCTCTCTCCTCCTGAGCGCTCTTGGCTGTGCTGGCTGGTGGAAGGGATCTCTGGGTGCGGGGTCCTCTGGATGTACATCTGGAAATGGCACTCCATTTTTTTGGGCAATGTTATGGAGATCCCCGCATGTAATAATAATATTGCATACCTTTTCGGGCGGATAGGGTTCCCCCCGCAGCCGAGAGACAGATCCAGCTAGGAGCCCTGTACACCTCTCCACAGTGGCACGCGTGCGCGTATGCGCAGTGTTAAAGCGCCTCTCCTGTTCGGTGTGAGGGTGCGCGGTTGAATAATGAGCCATCACTCTTCCAATTACGGAGTTGTACTTGTTTAATTTATTTAATTTGCGTTTATGTTTATATTTATGTTGAAGTCAAATAAAACATGGGCCTTCTTTAAAGTGATAAGTCTGTAATTTTAACCTAGGGATTTGTTGCGACTCCTGAGCACGCACTAGTGACGCTGCTGTATTGCAGTCACCGCAAGTCAAAATGGAAAAGTGCGTACACGGCCTCAGACCTGTCGTGGCGATTTCATCTTTCCTGCGCTCACGATGGATTTGATAAATGCCAACCTTTGCGCAGAAAAGAACGTACACACGACCTACGCACGTTTTTCGTCTTACGCAAGTTTGATAAATGAGGGCCACTGTGTGTAATTATCATCTCCAGCTGGATAGAGAAAAGTGCAGAAACTGAACGTCGGCGCTGAAAACCCAATAAAAAACAAGTTCAAACTAAATGTTTTCTGCAGTCAGATGATGGAGATGATGAAGTTTCTGTCTCTGAATTCAACTCTTCACCTTTGGAAGAATTTTCACTTTGATTTTTCTCTCCTTTCTGAAGCCAAATATGAGCTTTAAACACTGAGCTGAAATCTCTTCAGTCTCTGACATCATGGTCTCTCCTGATGGTCACATTGTTTCTGCTGACTCCTCTCAGAAGGTTTCAGGGCAGCCAAACATCCAGATCCTCTCTCAGGACGCAGCTCTAACCCACATGTACGCATTTCCAGATGTACGCTGAACATGGTTCTAGAAATCTTTGTGCTAAGCTAGGCTAACATGTCCTGGACCCATCTGTGCGTCTGATCCAGGGTCAGAGGACCAACAGACACTTCTCACTGTTGTTCCTGCAGATGTTCTCCTTGAGACCTCCTCCACAAACACCTGCTGTTCATGTCCAACCAGCGTTGGTGCTGTGAGCAAAGGAAACAGGCTCCTACATGTGTGACTGTTCATGTAACACTCAGCAGGAAGCAGAAGCACAGGGCTGAGTGCAGCACAGAGAACATGTTCCCAGCTCTGCCTCCTCTGTCAGACACTGTGAGGCTGCAGCAGGCCTCTCCATACCTGAGTGTGTGTGGATCCTTCAGTGCGGCCCTCAGCAGCTTCTCTCCTGAGGCTCCTGGATGGTTGTAGCTCAGGTCCAGCTCTCTCAGATGGGATTTGGGGTTGGAGGTCACAGCTTCAGCCAGAGAAGCACAGCCTTCCTCTGTGATCAGACAGCCTGACAGGCTGCAGACACACACAACAACAGAAACTCTGAGAGAACTGCTCTGAAGCTGAATGTCTGCAGCTGTCTCACATTACTGACTCTGTGTCTTCACAAATCTGAGTCACAATCACACTACACACACGTGGATGGACCTGATTTCTGCTGCCATTTTAGCCCCGAACACATGCAGCCACTCCCCACTGAGTCCTGTTCAGATAGAAATATGCTCTGCACCACAGTGAGAGCAGCAGTGAAGAAGAAGCTGATTTCACTGATGTGAACCTGAGACGCTCGTCAGCAGGGGCGCCGCCAGGGATTTAACAATTATTTTCATGGGCCCCAAACAGCCGGTCAGGAGGCTTTATGATGAATTATGATGAATTTACGATGCTATTTTACAGAAAACTATGCATTTTGATGCTATTTTACAGAAAACTATGCATTTTGATGCTATTTTCAGTCCGTTTTTGGTTTTCAAAAATGTGTTCCTTCTACTTTTCCTTCTCCTCTTTTTTTCCTTTCTGTTCGTGTGTGGCTACCTGACTTTGAGGCATATTGCCTTCTCTGCCTTCTTACCCGCTGCGGCGCTGCAGCTGATCCAGTCGGACTGAACCATTTCACATAAAAAGAGAGGGGGGGGGCTTAATGTTTCCAAAACAAATAAAGTTATTGTTACCGGAACATTGTAAATAAAATATATTTGTGACTATAGGTTAGTTAATAACTTGGTGTCACATTATTTTCTGTCAGTGTTATAACTTTATGGGGGCCTCTCTGGGCCCCTCTTAATCATGGGCCCCTAGAAGCCTGAACACGGTTCTGAGCCAGGTTTGACGGCTGCTCTGCGGGGCGAGTATACGTGTCCCGTACTGTATGTGTTGTAGCGAGGGAATCCACTGAAAGGGAACGTAATGTCATGCGTATCAGTTCAGTCAGAAGGAACCAGGTCCAACGCTTGTTTACAGCTGGTTGGCCCCGCCCATCAGGTGGGCTCAGGAGGACAACTCACTCAAAGAACTTTGTAGGAATCTGCACTCTACATTATTTACTGGAGGAGAACGCAGCCCAAAAGGAAACTGAGCAAATGATGCAACAAAGACTTTCCAGGTTGTTCCAGGTTCAGGTTCAGGTTCCAGGTTCAGGTTCCAGGTTCAGGTTCCAGGTTCAGGTTCCAGGTTCAGGTTCCAGGTTCAGGTGAGTTCCTGTGGTGTCAGAGGCCTAAAGCTGCTGGAACAATCATACAAAGAGCATCCACAGGTGTTCTGTTACCTGAGAGTTTCCAGTCTGCAGTTTGGACTCTTCAGGCCAGCAGACACCTGCTTCAGCCCTGAATCCTGCAGGTTGTTGTTACTCAGGTCCAGTTGTGTCAGGCTGGAGGACTGGGAGCTGAGAGCTGAGGACACAGCTGCACATCCTTCATCTGAGAGGTTACAGACGCTCAGCCTGAGGAGACAGTTACAGAGAAAAAGAACAGCTGGGATCAGAATCAGTCAGCTCTAATGCTGACTGTGGACTGAAAGCCCACTTAGAGGGAACATCAGGGTTAGAAGCCTGTGATCGTGTCCGTGCGGTGGTTTTTATGCTCAGAGACGCATCATGAGTGAAACAAGGAGTCCACACGGTGGCTGAGCCTTTCCACCCTGGAGCTGCAGCTCATCAGAGACAGTCTCAGAATCTGATTCAAACAGCAGAGGCTTTCATGGGGAACAAAGCTGAGGAACTGATCCCATCAGACTGATGGTGGGGCTGACTTCAGAGCTGCCCACCGGGAACAAAGGCTAACATTTATCAGCACTCTGCTCCAGCATGAAAACAGCCTCACCTGAGAGTTTCCAGCCCACAGGTTGGACTCTGCAGTCCAGACAGCAGCTTCACCCCTGAATCCTGCTGCAGGTTGTAGTTACTCAGGTCCAGTTGTGTCAGGCTGGAGGACTGGGAGCTGAGAGCTGAGGACAGAGCTTCACATCCTTCATCTGAGAGGTTACAGACGCTCAGCCTGAGGAGAAGATGTTAAACAGTCTTACATTCAGTCACATTTAATAAGAACAGTCACATAAGGGACAGTAATGATGTGAAGCTGCTCTGCAGCCACAATATCTCTGTAACTTCTACTGAGGAGTCTCTGAATCTGGTGATGTGCACTATGGTTCCATTCTTGGTGTTTTATATTCATGTTTTTAATGGACTTTAATTACTAATCCACAGCAGAGATGATGAAAATGTCTCCCATCGCCCACAAATATCTCACTATACACAGAAACACTTTATTAGGGATTCATGAAGGCTGATCCACAGATATATGATTTTAATAAGCCCGCCAACTACTTTTAATTAAAGAAAAATTCACATGTTTTCTTCTTTTTGTGTGCCCTTTACTTAACCTCTTTTAAGGTTAAAAAGGGCTGTGTGTCAATGTTCTACCTCAAGATTTCTGTAAATCTTTTTTCTTCTTATATGTAACTGTTGTACTTTTACAAAACTTTGATACCATTTAGAATTACACCAGCCCAAGCTTTGGGTTGTTGCAGACTAGATCAGAGGAAAGGGACACAGATCTGGAGACGTTTTACTTTGTGGATTTAAAGCAGATGTGAAGATGTTTTCAGATTATTGCATCACAGAGACTGTATGAAGCTGAAACAGCAGAGAAACCTGACCTGAGAGCTTCCAGCTTACAGTGAGGACTCTGCAGTCCATCAGACAGCTGCTTCACTCCTGAGCCGCAGATACTCAGGTCCAGTTGTGTCAGGCTGGAGGACTGGGAGCTGAGAGCTGAGGACACAGCTGCACATCCTTCACCTGAGAGGATACAGCTGCTCAGCCTGAGGAGGAAATAATGAGAGAAGTAGGAATCTGGGACTTTCTCTCCTATAGAAACAGCAGCAGGATATTCATACACATCCCTCTATATCTGTACTCACACAGCTTTGTTGGAGGCTTTGACCACTGGCAGCAGCCTCAGAAGAGCCTCCTCTGAAGCAGAGTATTTATTCAGGTCAAACACATCCAGATGTTTTCCTGATGACAGTAAGATGAAGACCAGAGCTGACCACTGAGCAGGAAACAGTTTATCTGTGGAGAGACTTCCTGAACTCAGGGCCTGTTGGATCTGCTCCACCAGAGAACGATCATTCAGTTCATTCAGACAGTGGAACAGATTGATGCTTCTCTCTGCAGACAGATCCTCTCTGATCTTCTTCTTGATGTAACAGACTGTTTCCTGATTGGTCTGTGAGCTACTTCCTGTCTGTGTCAGCAGGCCTCGTAGGAGCCTCTGATTGGTCTGCAGGGAAAGACCCAGGAGGAAGCGGAGGAACAGGTCCAGGTGTCCGTTTGGACTCTCTAAGGCCTTGTTCACAGCACTCTGATGGAAGAGAGTCTCTGTTAGTGTTTCAGACTCCTGAGACTTTAGTTGTTCCTCCATCAGGTTGAGTCCAGAGTTGCTGAAGGTCAGATGCACATGAAGAGCAGCCAGAAACTCCTGAACACTCAGATGGATGAAGCAGAACACCTTCTCCTGGTACAGCCCTCTCTCCTCTCTAAAGATCTGTGTGAACACTCCTGAGTACACTGAGGCTGCTGAGATATCGATGCCACACTCTGTCAGGTCTGATTCATAGAAGATCAGCTTTCCTTTCTGCAGCTGCTCAAAAGCCAGTTTTCCCAGAGACTCAATCATCTTCCTGCTCTCTGGACTCCAGTGTGGATCTGTCTCAGCTCCTCCTTCATACTTGAGCTTCTTCACTTTGGCCTGAACCACCAGGAAGTGGATGTACATCTCAGTCAGGGTGCTGGGCAGCTCTGCTCCCTCTCTGGTGTCCAACACATCCTCCAGAACTGTAGCAGTGATCCAGCAGAAGACCGGGATGTGGCACATGATGTGGAGGCTTCGGGATGTCTGGATGTGGGAGATGATCCTGCTGGCCTGCTCTGAATCTCTGAATCTCCTCCTGAAGTACTCCTCCTTCTGTGGCTCAGTGAACCCTCTGACCTCTGTCACCATGCCAACACAGCCAGCAGGGATCTGATTGGCTGCTGCAGGTCGTGTGGTTATCCAGAGGCGAGCAGAGGGAAGCAGCTTCCCCCTGATGAGGCTTGTCAGCAGCACATCCACTGAGGTGGGCTCTGTAGCATCAGCCAGGGGCTCCTTGCTGTGGAAGTCCAGAGGAAGTCGACACTCATCCAGACCGTCAAAGATGAACACGACCTGGAACTGTTCAAAGCTGCAGATTCCTGCTGCTTTGGTCTCAGTAAAGAAGTGATGAACAAGCTCCACCAAGCTGAACTTTCTCTCTCTCAGCACATTCAGCTCTCTGAAAGTGAATGGAAACATGAAGTGGATGTCCTGGTTGGCTTTGCCTTCAGCCCAGTCCAGAGTGAACTTCTGTGTTAAGACTGTTTTCCCAATGCCAGCCACTCCCTTTGTCATCACTGTTCTGATTGGTTCATCTCTTCCAGGTGGGCCTTTAAAGATGTCTTCCTGTCTGATGGATGTTTCTGCTCTGCCTGCTTTCCTGGATGCTGCTTCAATCTGTCTGACCTCATGTTCATCATTGACCTCTCCGCTCCCTCCCTCTGTGATGTAGAGCTCTGTGTAGATCTGATTCAGAAGGGTTGGCTTTCCTGCTTTAGGAATCCCCTCAAACACACACTGGAACTTCTTCTTCAGGGCACATTTAACTTTACGTTGACACGCTGGTAAAAACTGCCACAACTGGATGGGACCAGAACCGGAAAAACGTATGAACAAACTGATAAATGTGGTCACAGAAGTTTGCATCAACATGTAATAATCAGTGTTTGTTCAAATATATTAAAAAAATAGGGCTGGGCGAGTTAACTCGTTACTATCGCGTTAACTTGTCAATTATTTAACGCCGATGAATATTTTATCTCACATTACTCTTTTTTTTTTTTTTTGTAATTTTTTTTTTGTAATGTAAAAATATATATATATTTTTTTTACATTTAAAAAATGACTTTACATTTTGGCCAGTCTCCTCATCAAGTTTACATTTTTTTCTAAACTTGTAAATGGAGATAATCTCCCAAAGAAATTATTTTTAACAGTCTTTAGGCAGGAATTTTCTCAAATCTCCACTTGTAAAATTAGAGCATTCTCTAGGTAACACAGTAACATCTTTTAACATGTAATCAATTTTAACAACAATTTCAATATGAAATAATGCATACATTTTACTAAATAACATCATGAATTAAACGCTTGCCGACGATCTTGCTAGCAAACATTCTTGCTAGCAAACGATCTTGCTAGCAAACATTCTTGCTAGCAAACGATCTTGCTAGCAAACGATCTTGCTAGCAAACATTCTTGCTAGCAAACATTCTTGCTAGCAAACGATCTTGCTAGCAAACATTCTTGCTAGCAAACATTCTTGCTAGCAAACGATCTTGCTAGCAAACGATCTTGCTAGCAAACGAACTTTTTCTTTTTTTTCCTCTCTTTGCTTTAAAAGATACAAAATAGTGCAAAAACATGTTTTTTAAAAAAAATACTTTGTTTTTTAAATACGCTAGCAAACGATATTTTTTTTCTTTTTTTCCTCTCTTTGCTTTAAAAGATACAAAAATAGAGCAAAAACTTTTTTTTTTTTTTAATACTTTATTTTTTAAATACGCTAGCAAACGATCTTGCTAGCCATTAGCTTCACATATCATTGATATCACTCACCGGAGTTTCCACAGTAAGCTACCATTATCCAGCCCCGTCAATGTCAGCGATATACACCATGCAGCACTCCCTCTCGCACACTTTATCCTCGATTCTTTTTTTCTTTAGAATTTCCTCTGTGCTTTGCATCTCACCGCTCACATGGCTGGGCTCTCTCCTTATGCTCGGTTTGTTTTTTCCTTCCTCGTGCTTGTCCCTCACACACAAGCGCCGCCAAGGATCAAAAATTCACTGGCGCAGCATTAATCTATGCGTGAGCCGTAGCTACACTTTCAGTGTGCGGGTCCCACCTTCACCCACAGCTCATCGCCCACTTCAGTCTGATGCCAAATCGCGTGCTGATAAATTTCAACCTGTTTAGCTTTTCAAACAACTATTCAAACTATAACTTTCATACAGTTTAACTGCCAGAAAGAAATGATCCCTTAAAATGTAGGAAAACGTGTCCTCTTTCACACAAAGTCACGCTCATTGAGCTCTGCCGCACATTTTTCTTACAAATTGCCTCTGAGCCCAGAGGTCGCCTCTACTTTCTGAACAGCGAGCGTTTGTTGGAGACAGTGGAGCGCAGTCAAAGTCATAGTGCAGTTTTAAGCAGCCAAAGTGAGCGCGCACCTGTCAGAGACACAGGCGAGCCGCACGCGCTCCTGTTCCCGGGGCAACGCCTCGTACTTTTCTTTCTTTCTTTCAGACATTTCAATGTCCAATAAACTCCAAAACAGCCTAGACGTAACGATACCGCAGCGCCGCGGATCTTCGGCCGGTGCGGAGAGCCGTTCGTGACGGGGCTGGGGTGCGGCCGGAGGACGGTCGCCCCTCCCCTATCGCGCACCGCATGTTTGTGGAGAACCTGCTGCTAAATCACTTGCAGAGGCCCTGGAGCCTGGTGACTCTTAAAAAAAATAAAAAATTACATGGAGCTCTGGTCGGGAAGGACCAGAGCTCCATGCCCGGGAAGGGCTGCTTGAGTTCGGGTGAGTGTGCCTGGACCAGGCAGCCTGGTGACTAAAAAAAAAATTCAAAGTGTTTTATAGTACCAGGGGCGTGGAGCTCCAGGCGGTGCGGACTGGATCGTTAGGCCGGGGAGGGGTGCTTAAGTGTGGGTACACAGGTGTGGATGGAGGGCCTGGAGCTCGGTTCTTTATAATCTTTTTTTCTTCTTTTTACAGTACCAGGGGCGTGGAGCTCCAGGGGGTGCGGACTGGATCGTTAGGCCGGGGAGGGGTGCTTAAGTGTGGGTACACAGGAGTGGATGGAGGGCCTGGAGCTCGGTTCTTTATAATCTTTTTTTCTTCTTTCTACAGTACCAGGGTCGTTGAGCTCCAGGCGGTGCGGACTGGATTCTTAGGCCGGGGAGGGGTGCTTAAGTGTGGGTACACAGGTGTGGATGGAGGGCCTGGAGCTCGGTTCTCCTTAATTATATATCACCGGCGGAGGTGAAAATACATGGAAACAGATCTGTCCTTGCACACAGACGCGGCGGTAGTCGGGCAGTAGCAGCGCGGGAGACGCCTCCGTCCCGCGCTGCTTTTGGAAAATAGAACTCGAGCGGAATTTGGACGGCAGCGGCCGGCGGCGGCCGGCGGTGTCCCGTTGAAATGGATGGGGAATGCAGACAGGGCTGGAGCGGAACTACCGCGGCCGCAGACTGTCCGGTGTGAAAAGCCAAGTAGAACACAGCGCCTGATAACTGCCGTTGTCTCGCTGCCACGCTCTGGTCTGAAATCGTCCTAACCCGGGGTCGGCTTGTTTGAGAAAGAAACCCCGGAATAGCGTTCTTTTCCGGAGTTAAGACGAAATACAGATTTTTGCTTAAAAAATGATTTGTGTGTGTTTTTTCCTTTCCTTTCAAACTTAAATGTCGGGTTTCCTTCCAAAAATAAACTGCTTTTGGTGCTTCCAATTGTTTGGTCGTTAATTAAATCACAAAAAAAAAAAAAAAAAACACGAACCAAACTTGCTTCTAAATAATCCAAATATTTTTCTCCAACGAAAAAGTTCCTAATCTTCTGGCATTTTGCCGTACATACCCTCAAACGACTGGTTCCTTTCTTCCTTTGTCTAACAATTTTCCGCGTGTAACGGCGACAGTTCCTGCTGTCCTCCAGCGCGCAGTGGGAAAGTTTCTCCTTGGTCCAAGTTCCAAAGTTGTCCGTAATCCAAAGTTCCAGGAGTTATTGACTAATTGTACTGGTGAAAACAGGTTTTTGGCTTTTCCTGGAGCCCAAGTCCTGTCCGTTTTTGGTAACATGTCATTTCTCCGACGCCCCTTTGGTCCGACCCGTCAATATTCCGAAAATTTCCCATTGATCCTACAGCCCGAAATGTCTTTGTTCCAGATTAAATTCACCCTTTGTTCCGACAGCTCAATGTTTGAGCCCACACGTACACACGCACGTGCACCTACAGCGTGCACACGCATAAACGTGCACACACACGTGCACTAGCACGTGCACATTAATACACATATGCACACACACGTGCACACACTTACACACGTGCACACGCACGTGCACCTACACATGTGCACACGCACGTGCATTAGCACGTGCACACGCATAAACGTGCACACACACACGTGCACTAGCACGTGCACATGCATACACATATGCACACACGTGCACATTAATACACATATGCACACACACGTGCACCTACACACGTGCACCTACACACACTTACACACGTGCACGCACGTACACCTACACACGTGCACACACGTGCACACACTTGCACACACACACATGCACAAAAACACTTACACACACGTGCGCTAGCACGTGCACACACGTGCGCACACACGTGCACACACATGCACTAGCACGTGCACACACACACTTACACACACACGTGCACATGCACATGCTACTACACACGTGCACACACTTAGACACACGCGTGCACACGCATAAACGTGCACTAGCACGTGCACCTACACACGTGCACACACACGTGCACTAGCACTCCCAGGAGTCTGGGAGGAGTCTCTGCCTAAGGGGGAGCAGTCTCTCAGTGGGAGGAGTCTCTGCCTCAGGGGGAGGAGTCTGTTAGGGGGTGGAGTCTCTTAGGGGGAGGAGTCTCTGTCTTAGGGGGAGGAGTCTGTTAGGAGGAGGAGTCTGTTAGGGGGAGGAGTCTCTCAGTGGGAGGAGTCTCTCGGGGGAAGGAGTCTCTGCCTTAGGGGGAGGAGTCTCTCAGTGGGAGGAGTCTCTCAGTGGGAGGAGTCTCTCAGGGGGAGGAGTCTCTGTCTTAGGGGGAGGAGTCTGTTAGGAGGAGGAGTCTCTGTCTTAGGGGGAGGAGTCTCTTAGGGGGAGGAGTCTGTTAGGAGGAGGAGTCTCTCGGGGGGAGGAGTCTCTGTCATTAGGGGAGGAGTCTCTGTCTCAGGGGGTGGAGTCTGTTAGGGGGAGGAGTCTCTTGGGGGAGGAGTCTCTTCCTCAGTGGGAGGAGTCTCTGCCTCAGGGGGAGGAGTCTCTGTCATCAGGGGGAGGAGTCTGTTAGGGGGAGGAGTCTCTTGGGGGAGGAGTCTCTTCCTCAGTGGGAGGAGTCTCTGCCTCAGGGGGAGGAGTCTCTCAGGGGGAGGAGTCTCTCAGGGGGAGGAGTCTCTCAGGGGGAGGAGTCTCTTAGGGGGAGGAGTCTCTGTCTTAGGGGGAGGAGTCTCTTAGGGGGAGGAGTCTCTCGGGGGGAGGAGTCTCTCAGGGGGAGGAGTCTCTCAGGGGGAGGAGTCTCTTAGGGGGAGGAGTCTCTGTCTTAGGGGGAGGAGTCTCTTAGGGGGAGGAGTCTCTCGGGGGGAGGAGTCTCTGCCTTAGGGGGAGGAGTCTGTTAGGGGGAGGAGTCTCTTGGGGGAGGAGTCTCTTCCTCAGTGGGAGGAGTCTCTGCCTCAGGGGGAGGAGTCTCTCAGGGGGAGGAGTCTCTGTCTTAGGGGGAGGAGTCTCTTAGGGGGAGGAGTCTGTTAGGAGGAGGAGTCTCTGTCTTAGGGGGAGGAGTCTCTTAGGGGGAGGAGTCTGTTAGGAGGAGGAGTCTCTTTCTCAGGGGGAGGAGTCTGTTAGGAGGACGAGTCTCTTCCTCAGTTGGAGGAGTCTCTGTCATTAGGGGGTGGAGTCTCTGTCATCAGGGGAGGAGTCTGTTAGGGGGAGGAGTCTCTTAGGAGGAGGAGTCTCTTCCTCAGTGGGAGGAGTCTCTGCCTCAGGGGGAGGAGTCTCTGTCTTAGTGGGAGGAGTCTCTTAGGGGGAGGAGTCTCTCAGAGGGAGGAGTCTCTGTCTCAGGGGGAGGAGTCTCTCAGAGGGAGGAGTCTCTTCCTTGGTGGGAGGAGTCTCTGTCTTAGTGGGAGGAGTCTCTTAGGGGGAGGAGTCTCTGTCTCAGGGGGAGGAGTCTCTCAGTGGGAGGAGTCTCTGTCTTAGTGGGAGGAGTCTCTTAGGGGCAGGAGTCTCTCAGAGGGAGGAGTCTCTGTCTCAGGGGGAGGAGTCTCTCAGGGGGAGGAGTCTCTCGGAGGGAGGAGTCTCTGTCTCAGGGGGAGGAGTCTCTTCCTCAGTGGGAGGAGTCTCTGCCTCAGGGGGAGGAGTCTCTCATGGGGAGGAGTCTCTCAGCGGGAGGAGTCTCTTAGGGGGAGGAGTCTCTTAGGGGGAGGAGTCTCTGCCTCAGGGGGAGGAGTCTCTTCCTCAGTTGGAGGAGTCTCTGTCTCAGGGGGAGGAGTCTCTTAGGGGGAGGAGTCTGTTAGGAGGAGGAGTCTCTTCCTCAGTGGGAGGAGTCTCTGCCTCAGGGGGAGGAGTCTCTCAGGGGGAGGAGTCTCTCAGGGGGAGGAGTCTCTCAGGGGGAGGAGTCTCTGCCTCAGGGGGAGGAGTCTCTGCCTCAGGGGGAGGAGTCTCTGCCTCAGGGGGAGGAGTCTCTTAGGGGGAGGAGTCTCTGTCTTAGGGGGAGGAGTCTGTTAGGAGGAGGAGTCTCTTCCTCAGTGGGAGGAGTCTCTGCCTCAGGGGGAGGAGTCTCTTCCTCAGTGGGAGGAGTCTCTTCCTCAGGGGGAGGAGTCTCTGTCTTAGTGGGAGGAGTCTCTTAGGGGGAGGAGTCTCTCAGAGGGAGGAGTCTCTGTCTCAGGGGGAGGAGTCTCTTCCTCAGTGGGAGGAGTCTCTGCCTCAGGGGGAGGAGTCTCTCAGGGGGAGGAGTCTCTGCCTCAGGGGGAGGAGTCTCTGCCTCAGGGGGAGGAGTCTCTCAGGGGGAGGAGTCTCTGCCTCAGGGGGAGGAGTCTCTTAGGGGGAGGAGTCTCTGTCTCAGGGGGAGGAGTCTCTTAGGGGGAGGAATCTCTGTCTTAGGGGGAGGAGTCTCTGCCTCAGGGGGAGGAGTCTCTTAGGGGGAGGAGTCTCTGTCTCAGGGGGAGGAGTCTCTTAGGGGGAGGAGTCTGTTAGGAAGAGGAGTCTCTTCCTCAGTGGGAGGAGTCTCTGCCTCAGGGGGAGGAGTCTCTTAGGGGGAGGAGTCTCTGTCTCAGGGGGAGGAGTCTCTTAGGGGGAGGAATCTCTGTCTTAGGGGGAGGAGTCTCTTAGGGGGAGGAGTCTCTGCCTCAGGGGGAGGAGTCTCTTAGGGGGAGGAGTCTGTTAGGAGGAGGAGTCTCTTCCTCAGTGGGAGGAGTCTCTGCCTCAGGGGGAGGAGTCTCTTCCTCAGTGGGAGGAGTCGCTGCCTCAGGGGGAGGAGTCTGTTAGGAGGAGGAGTCTCTTCCTCAGTGGGAGGAGTCTCTTCCTCAGTGGGAGGAGTCTCTGTCTTAGGGGGAGGAGTCTGTTAGGAGGAGGAGTCTCTTCCTCAGTGGGAGGAGTCTGTTAGGAGGAGGAGTCTCTTCCTTAGTGGGAGGAGTCTCTGTCTCAGTGGGAGGAGTCTCTGCCTCAGGGCGAGGAGTCTCTTAGAGGGAGGAGTCTCTGTCTCAGGGGGAGGAGTCTCTTCCTCAGTGGGAGGAGTCTCTGCCTCAGGGGGAGGAGTCTCTCAGGGGGAGGAGTCTCTGCCTCAGGGGGAGGAGTCTCTGCCTCAGGGGGAGGAGTCTCTCAGGGGGAGGAGTCTCTGCCTCAGGGGGAGGAGTCTCTTAGGGGGAGGAGTCTCTGTCTCAGGGGGAGGAGTCTCTTAGGGGGAGGAATCTCTGTCTTAGGGGGAGGAGTCTCTGCCTCAGGGGGAGGAGTCTCTTAGGGGGAGGAGTCTGTTAGGAAGAGGAGTATCTTCCTCAGTGGGAGGAGTCTCTGCCTCAGGGGGAGGAGTCTCTTCCTCAGGGGGAGGAGTCTCTTCCTCAGTGGGAGGAGTCTCTGTCTCAGGGGGAGGAGTCTCTTAGGGGGAGGAGTCTCTGTCTCAGGGGGAGGAGTCTCTTAGGGGGAGGAATCTCTGTCTTAGGGGGAGGAGTCTCTTAGGGGGAGGAGTCTCTGCCTCAGGGGGAGGAGTCTCTTAGGGGGAGGAGTCTGTTAGGAGGAGGAGTCTCTTCCTCAGTGGGAGGAGTCTCTGCCTCAGGGGGAGGAGTCTCTTCCTCAGTGGGAGGAGTCGCTGCCTCAGGGGGAGGAGTCTGTTAGGAGGAGGAGTCTCTTCCTCAGTGGGAGGAGTCTCTTCCTCAGTGGGAGGAGTCTCTGTCTTAGGGGGAGGAGTCTGTTAGGAGGAGGAGTCTCTTCCTCAGTGGGAGGAGTCTGTTAGGAGGAGGAGTCTCTTCCTTAGTGGGAGGAGTCTCTGTCTCAGTGGGAGGAGTCTCTGCCTCAGGGGGAGGAGTCTCTTAGGGGGAGGAGTCTCTGTCTTAGGGGGAGGAGTCTTTTAGGAGGAGGAGTCTCTGCCTCAGGGGGAGGAGTCTCTGTCTTAGAGGGAGGAGTCTCTGCCTCAGTGGGAGGAGTCTCTCAGGGGGAGGAGTCTCTTAGGGGGAGGAGTCTCTCAGAGGGAGGAGTCTCTCAGTGGGAGGAGTCTCTCAGAGGGAGGAGTCTCTCAGTGGGAGGAGTCTCTTAGGGGGAGGAGTCTCTCAGTGGGAGGAGTCTGTTAGGGGGAGGATTCTCTCAGTGGGAGGAGTCTCTCAGTGGGAGGAGTCTCTTAGGGGGAGGATTCTCTTAGGGGGAGGAGTCTCTTCCTCAGTGGGAGGAGTCTCTTAGGGGGAGGAGTCTCTTCCTCAGTGGGAGGAGTCTCTGCCTCAGGGGGAGGAGTCTCTTAGGGGGAGGAGTCTGTTAGGAGGATGAGTCTCTTCCTCAGTGGGAGGAGTCTCTGCCTCAGGGGGAGTAGTGTCTGCCTCAGGGGGAGGAGTCTCTTAGGGGGAGGAGTCTGTTAGGAGGATGAGTCTCTTCCTCAGGGGGAGGAGTCTCTGCCTCAGGGAGAGGAGTCTGTTAGGAGGAGGAGTCTCTTCCTTAGTGGGAGGAGTCTCTGTCTCATCGTGTCTTCCTGTGACAGTCAGCTGGTTTTTCAGGAGAGTTTGCAGCTTCTGCATCCTGAGCAGCAGAAAGGCTGAAAGCAGAAAGTTGTTGGAGCCTCAGAAGAGTCTTAATTCTACCTAAACACATGTTACAGTGGAGAAGTTCATCATGCATCATGTTTGTGTTCCACAGACCTTATTGTGTGTGTTTATTCATTCATATCTGCCATGAAGAAGCGCTGGGAAATGAAACGGCCGTTATTACTGCCCTCTAGCGGTTAAACCGCACAGCTACATCAAGCAATGCTTCATGATTTAACCGGAAGTCAGATCACCAGCACCATGGTACAGCGAGAACTATAAAGTCTGCTCTGTTTCAATTTACTGTCACATGAAGTAGCCACGTTTTAGCACCACATTCACTCATTCTCTGCTTAACCTTTAAACCAAATATAACCGGAGCTAACAGAGATGCTAGCTAACTGCTGCTAACTAGCTAGCGTTAGCTGTAGCTTAGTTTACACTTGAAGAAAAAACCTGCGCCTTTCACACAAAGAGGCCATCAACTTATTTACATTCAGTCACTCCTGAGTAAAACAAGTTTCCGCTGTTATCAGATCAAACAGCTTTATATTACGTCTGTGAGGTGCAGCACAGCGTTAACAGCGTTTTATTGTGAAAGGTACCACCGGAAGTGTCAGTCAGTTGTAACATCTCCAGCTTTACCTTTTCTGTAGATACCACCTGTGGCCACTAGAGGGCAGAAACGCCCTGCTCACAGCATAAAGACTGAATCTGCAGACTGCAGCTGGCTGCCTTCATCATATGAACAAAATGACTTTGGAACAGATTTCCCTCCATTTCAGACACAACGGGACAACAATGCTGTCAGTAAAACATTCAGACTGACAAAGTACAACAACCTTTAGGAGAAGTTTAGTTTGAAACTGATCTATCTATCTATGACAGTGTTGTTAAAGTATTAATATGACTGCTCTCTTCCATCATAAAACTTAATTTCATAAAGATTTCCCACATTTCAATGTAGTGATGGGATACTCTCCAAAGCACGTCCCAAATCATTGTGAAAAAGGCTAAAAGTCCAGAAGTCTCCAAGGCCAAACATTTATTTTTCTTTCTTTCTCTCTAAATAAATTCTAATAACCCAAACAGCCAATAAATGAACATTCAGTGTGAAACAGTGCAAAATTATAATAAAATGTATGAAACTGTGCACAAATAGAACATTTAAATAACCTGAACTATAGTGCAAAGTAATAATATTCTAACATTCAACTCTGCACCATTAGAATAAAATAATTATGCACAGAATGTAGGAACTCCCGCTTCCTTCCAAATAAAGCCGAGAGGGAGAGAGAGCTGTGAGCTGTGAGTCGGTAAAATAAATCCTGGAAACATAAATACTGTTGGAGCTGTTTATTCCTGATCTTCATTACTTTGAATTTGGTTCAGATGTTTTCTGAGTTTACTTTATATTTTGGGGGGTTATTGACAGAGTTTATTTGTAGGTTAGTAATTGTTAGTTTTGTGTTTCTTTGTTTCTTTGTTAGACAGGAAGAACTGTGGGCCCATCTCCTGTAAGCACAGGGACTGGTATAGCACCAGGATGGGCTGGGCGGGGGCCGGTGGGTTTTACCAGAGCAGGAGAAGCAGCAGAGGACAAAGAAAAGTTACACCTGTGCTATTTGCTTGTTGGGTTTATATGTTTGAGCTGTAAACCACGTCCCGGAGAGATGTTCCAACAGTGGAAGGAGTGTTGCTGTGTTGTAGAGGGGCGGGGCCTTATTCAGACGCATCAGCCCACAGCAGCAGAGCTCCTCAGCTGCGTGTTACTCAGAAGATGACGTCATGCAGCTGCTGAATAAGGCTTCGGAGGTTTGGATGAGACCCAGCGCTGGAAGTTTCCTTTCTCGCTGCCCTTGAGTTAACGCGGCCAGTGAGGTCTGCAGAGTGTTCACATGATGTTCCCACGTGTTTCAGATGCTGCAGCGACGCTGTCACATCACCTGCTTCACTGCATGCAAACACGGCACGTTGCAGGCAAATGGAGCGCATTATGGAAGCTGTCTGTGCTGGAGATGTTTCTTTAATGTTTCTTCTCTGTGGAGAGGCTTTGTATCCTGTGAAGTTCACTTTATGATTTGTTTGTTTTCATTTCTCCAGTTCTCACAGACTGACCACAGTGTTGTGCAGATAAACGCCCGTGCATGAGAGGAAGGACTTGTGTTGGTGATTCCAACTGAAGGGAGCAACACTCAGGTTCAGCCTCGGTGAACACCTTTACTTTCTCTCACAGCCGGCTGTGTTTCTCACTGACTGATTCCATCTGAGTTATGAAGCCACAGCAGGAAACCCTGAAAAGATGTGGAAAACATCTGGATGGAACTGATGTGTGTGTTCAGAAAGCCTGAACTCCTAAAGGTCCATGTGGTGACCATGTGTTCTGATGGTGCTGTATGAGTTTTATAAACTCTGAGGTGTAGAACAGAAGCTGTGAACATTACCAGCGGCTCTGCTGCCGTTCCTCCAGAAACACTTCCGCTGCTCCGGCTGCAGGAGCCAGTAGCAGCTCTGTCCGTCTCTGACGTCACGAGCAGTAACCAATGGGAGAGTTTGGAACAGGCCCCGCCCCCTGATGGGCTGAAGCACAGAGATGAATCCAGAGAGCTCTCTGTTAAAGACACCTTTATGCCCACTGAATCCAGTCTGAGGAGAACTCTGAAATGTTCCAGCTAACAGGAAAGTTAGCTCCATGTTTTAAGGGTTAGCTGCAGCAGAAAGTTTCAGGCTTTGGAGGAGCAGACAGGAGTCCAGCAGCTGAGGAGTGAACCCCAAAAACCCCTTCAGCACGCCTAAAAGGCCACCTGCAGAAACTCCAGTGTCCGCTACATCTGGGATGTTTCCTCTGCTGTAGTTGGTGTCGAGCAGCCGCTTAAAGCAGCAGCTGACGGCTTCGCTCTCAGCCACCAGACTCCACTGAGAAACCCCTCATTTTAGCCCCCCGGACCCCGCAGCCGGTGGTCCGTTTGTGGGACTCTGGTTGTAGCAGCCATTTCTTTATTTCTAGTTAAGCCATAGAATTTAGATTTATTTTACATTATTTGCTTAGTTTTTGGTTGATAATTAGCATTTTTGTTTAATTTGAGTTGTTTAGGATAAATTGGTTTGTAATGAATTAAATTAATTTTGTGTTTGGGGAGTGGGCGTCTCACATACTTGGGTTTTAGGGAGCTCTGGGCGCACTTGGGTGGTCACATGTTTTTTTTTACCAGTTAGCAGTTTCAGTTGGTCAAGGTGGGAGAACTCGGGCTGCTTCACCTCCTTCGGCTTTTCCTCTGCCACACACAGGCATGATGGGAAATGTGCCGGCCCAGTCTCTTCCTCTCTTCTTTCTTTACTTCATTTATTATTATTATTACAACTCATCAGTGCTGAGAAGAATATTAGTATCAGCTGTCTTTTGGCCTCTCGCAGGGACCCAGAATGCAATGGGAGAATCCATTCAAAAGCACCTAACCAGCCCCAAACTCTGAGAAACTCTGTTAATTACTCTGTTATTTAATTCTCCAAAGGGAAAACTCTTGCTTTAGTAAGTTTTCATTCACTTGCTTTTTCTTTCCTTTTACTAACAATGTCGGCCAGAGTTGTGGCTGAAAATATTTCTCCAACAAAGACTCTGATATCTGGCTTTATTTTACCAAACTTACCTGCCGCTCAAATTACAATCAGTCTGATTAAGATCCAAGCAAAGCTATGCCACCTGCTTACAGTGTTGAAACACAACTCAGAAATGCACATTTCACAGACCAAAGATGGGATGAAACTGAAACCTTAAGTATGAAAACGGATCACTTTGGGTCTCTTTATGCTCGCTCCTGTTTAGCAGCCACGTATGATGGGACGTGCCGTACTTTAAACGCTACACAAGCTCAGCTCGTGGCATCACTCACCCACAGGAACTACAGCTCAAAGCTGTTTTCAGTCATTTTTTTGCTAATATTCTTCATTGGAGCTTTTATTTTCACACACTTGGCTTCTATTCATTCGGACGTGCTGCAGCGTGGAGATAAAACTATTTCCGGTGCAAATAAAAGCACAATTCAGTCAAATTCACTTCAGTTTTATTTTGACATGATATTTATAAATCACAACAAACATCATCTTAGGAGGCTTCTAAAGGTAAAGTCCTGAATTACAGCACTGATGGCAAAGCCCAGACATCCACTTATAGTTCAGGGTATCAAGCACATATTTCAGAAATATGCTTTCATGTTCACAAGCACACTGCAAATTATTTCATCTCATTTTTAAACTTTTTTTTTTTTACATAGAAATTCTACATTAAAAGTATCAGTTTGTCACATGTGCAGCAAACTAACTGCAGCTGACAGCAGCTGAATGGTCTCAGTGTGAAGCTTTGACTGGAAACACACAGAAAAACAACTTCCTGGAAGAATGGCAGCTTCCATCTTTAAAGGACCGGAAGAGGAAGAAGTTTCCAAGGAATCATTCAGAAGAGTTTCACACAGAAACTGACTGAGTCCATGAATCTGAAAAGGTGTTTCTGAGTGAAAGAGACAGACATGAACAGCCTGAACTATCTGTTCAGCAGGGATTCTCTGACAGGAGGACACTCTGTATACTCAGCACAGAGACAACCAGGAACCATATGACAACCTTAAACTGGACCAGAGCCCAAATCCAGGATGCAGAGGTTCTTCAGTGAATGTGGTGCTGAAGGTGTGGAGGTGGATCAGTGTGTCAGAGGAGACTCTGTAGAAGGACAGAGTGCCAGCAGGACGGTCCACATACACTGCTGCTCTCTGAGGGCCATATAACATGGCCTTGAATTTGTCAAAGAGAGAGGAGGAGGAGGAGGAGGAGGGGATGTGTGTTACTCTGTTATTGTGCCTGACAGCGTATTTACCTCCATCAGAGCAGCTCAGACTCCAGGACTGATCATTCCATCCAAACACACAGTCTTCTCCTCTCCTGCTGATTCCTCTGTAACTCACTGATATATTAACTCTTCCTCTCCACTCGACCTCCCAGTAACAGCGACCAGTCAGAACATTTCTACACAGCAGCTGAGGCCAGTCATCAAACCTGTCTGGATGATCAGGATATGACTGAACCTGCTCCACACGTGTCACCCTCCTGTTGTTGTCAGACAGTTTCAGTTTCCTGTCCACTGTGTTTGTGTCGATTGTGAGTCGGCAGGAATCTGAAGGAGAGAACAAACACAGTCCAGCTGCAGTTATTGATCCATCATCTGTTCACTTTGATCAATGAGTGATGTGACAGTGTGGCGATGGCTGGATGTCATGAATCAGATGAAGAACACACTCACACTTCCTCAGCCCTGGTGTCAGCCATCGTTCTCCAGCAGGCTCCACCCTGAAAGCAGGAAAATAACTGTCACATGTTTCAGGACTCCAGAAATAGCATCTAGAATGAGCCGGTCCCATTCCAGCTGATGCTGGAGGAACGGTGGAGCACATGCTGCCAGTCATAGCCATATATTCTGCTTCTGTCCCAAAGTAAAGACACTCTGGGGAGAGGTATCTGATGCTCTGTACCTCGGGATGCTGCTGTGGCTCTATTAGGAGTGATGCCTAAAGGGCTGAATGGGAGGCCAGAGAAACATCTGTAAATATATTACTGTAGCAGCACTGAGCTGCAGAACTATTAGATGGCTGAACCCCCCCTTCATATAACATCTGGATCCAGAAGGTTTGGGGCCTCCATCAGATGGAGCACATTACAGATCTATGAAGGCTCCTAAAGTCCATCTTTACTAACCGCTGGAGTCCTGTCGGCTCTTTATGAACACAATGAGCCTGCTTAGCCTTCCTGCTCTGCCACCTGTTTCCCATCATCCACACAGAGCCTCACAATGTTTCAGTGCTGCTCTCCTCAGCACTTATTTCTGTGTGGGCTTGTACATATGAATGTCTGAATGTGTATATTTGATTTAACATATTTAATGTGGCCCTGTGATGGATGGCGACCTGTCCAGGGTGAACCCCACCTCTGGCCCCGCTGGGAGGGGCTCCGGCCCCCCCGACGGATTCAGCGGGTGGAGAAGGTGGATGGATGGATGTTTCATGCATTTCATTGGGAGTGGATATTTGTTCTGTTGGTCTCTTGTTTGCTTTTGATCTTAATTTGGATATAATGTGTGTAATTATCATCTCCAGCTGGATAGAGAAAAGTGTAGAAACTGAACGTCAGCGCTGAAAACCCAATAAAAAACAAGTTCAAACTAAATGTTTTCTGCAGTCAGATGATGGAGATGATGAAGTTTCTGTCTCTGAATTCAACTCTTCACCTTTGGAAGAGTTTTCACTTTGATTTTTCTCTCCTTTCTGAAGCCAAATATGAGCTTTAAACACTGAGCTGAACTCTCTTCAGTCTCTGACATCATGGTCTCTCCTGATGGTCACATTGTTTCTGCTGACTCCTCCTCTCAGAAGGTTTCAGGGCAGCCAAACATCCAGATCCTCTCTCAGGACGCAGCTCTAACCCACATGTACGCATTTCCAGATGTACGCTGAACATGGTTCTAGAAATCTTTGTGCTAAGCTAGGCTAACATGTCCTGGACCCATCTGTGCGTCTGATCCAGGGTCAGAGGACCAACAGACACTTCTCACTGTTGTTCCTGCAGATGTTCTCCTTGGAGACCTCCTCCACAAATATCTGCTGTTCATGTCCAACCAGCGTTAGTGCTGTGAGCAAAGGAAACAGGCTCCTACATGTGTGACTGTTCATGTAACACTCAGCAGGAAGCAGAAGCACAGGGCTGAGTGCAGCACAGAGAACATGTTCCCAGCTCTGCCTCCTCTGTCAGACACTGTGAGGCTGCAGCAGGCCTCTCCATACCTGAGTGTGTGTGGATCCTTCAGTGCAGCCCTCAGCAGCTTCTCTCCTGAGGCTCCTGGATGGTTGTAGCTCAGGTCCAGCTCTCTCAGGTGGGATTTGGGGTTGGAGGTCACAGCTTCAGCCAGAGAAGCACAGCCTTCCTCTGTGATCAGACAGCCTGACAGGCTGCAGACACACACAACAACAGAAACTCTGAGAGAACTGCTCTGAAGCTGAAGCTGAATGTCTGCAACTGTCTCACATTACTGACTCTGTGTCTTCAGAAATCTGAGTCACAATCAAACTACACACACGTGGATGGACCTGATTTCTGCTGCCATTTTAGCCCCGAACACCTGCAGCCACTCCCCACTGAGTCCTGTTCAGATAGAAATATGGAAATATGAATCTGAGCGAGTGGCCATGACTTGTGGAGTCCCCCAGGGGTCAATTCTTGGACCTCTTCTGTTTAACTTGTATATGCTCCCTTTGGGTCAGATATTGCAGAACTTTAACATCAATTATCACAGTTATGCAGACGATACACAACTTTATGTGTCTCTGTCACCATGGCGACTGCAGCCCAGCAGACATACTGTGTCGGTGTCTGGAGGAAGTAAACACCTGGATGAGAGAGAATTTTCTACAGTTAAATGAAGACCAAACTGAGATCATTCTGTTTGGTAGCAAAGAGAAGAGGGTCAGCGTTGGTAAATATCTTGAGACTCGGGACCTTACAATCACTGACCAAGTTGGTAACCTCGGAGTGTTGATAGACTCAGATCTGACTTTCAGCAGCCACATCAAAGCTGTCACCAAGGCAGCTTTTTACCATCTCAGAAACATCAACAGAATTAAAGGTTTCCAGGAGAAACTCATCCATGCATTCATCTCCAGCAGACTCCATCACTGTAACGCTCTTTTAACTGGACTTCCCACAAAGAGCATTAAACATCTGCAGCTCATCCAGAACGCTGCTGCTGGAGTTTTAACCCGGACTAAGAGATCTGAACACATCACAGCAGCTTTAAAATCTTTACTCTGGCTTCCAGTCAGTCACAGAATAGATTTTAAAAGCCTGCTGATGGTTTACATCTGTGATCTGTTCAGAGAATATAAAGCCAGCAGAGCTCTTAGATCCAAGGACTCAGGTCAGCTGGTCCAGTCCAGAGTCCAGACTAAACATGGAGAAGCAGCATTTAGCTGTTCTGCTGCAAACAAGTGGAACAAACTGCCAGTGGAGATTAAACTTTCACCAAATGTAGACATTTTTAAATCCAGGTTAAAAACATTTCTGTTCTCATGTGTCTATGCATGAAATATTTTTTAACTTATCTACACTGTTGCTTCTTTTTAAATTAATTAAAAATAATAATTCATTAATAAATTAACAAATTTGATTTGATCATTTAAAAAAAAATATTTACAATGATTGTAGATGGAATATAAAAACATTGTTCAAACAGGTGAGACCTCGGCATGGAGGTACCTCATTTTCTGTCTCCGCCCTCTTTCAGCCACACACGACATTTGATTTCCTCATTCATTCAGTCAGCAGAGCGAGTTTTGGCGTAGCAGGTAGTACTTCTAGTTCTAGAAGTCGATTTATAATATATAAGATTTATATACAGTAAGAGGCGACTTTTTTCACGAACATGGCATGTCCGTTTATCAACGATCCCGTGGATGAAGGTGCAGCATTATTGCGCAGAGAATTGAATATTCGTCGGGAGATCATCAGACCGCGCATAGATGTTTTAGCATTTCCAGACAATTTTCTCTTTGAGCGGTACCGTTTCACGTCACAGTCCATCATTTATATACACAACATAATCCGTCCTTACATTGGCAACATTACCAACCGCAGTCATGCGTTTCTTTGCTTTACTTACTGCGCAGAGAAATAAATATTCGTCGGGAGATATTTATCAGACCGCGCATAGATGTTTTTGCATTTACAGACAATCTTTTTGAGTGGCACCATCAGAATTTTGTTGGGACAAAAGACAAATAAATATTTGTATGAATAGGCTTAAAAAAGACATATGTAGGCCTATTATATTTTATAAAGGCACTCGTGTCTTGGGGGTGGATTCCCTCAGCCACTGCCCTCCCGTTAGAGGTGGCGGTGCTGGGCACCACCCGTTTTACGGGCATCTGCCTTCTTTCTGTTGGCTCAGTAGAAGTCTGTGTTAGTTTAAATAGGCTTAATTATTTAACAGAACATGATATAGATGAGAAGACATAGTTTATGTGTGTGAAAACAGCATTATGTTGGGGATAAAACAACTGCACAGTGAAATAGCCACTTAATATTTATTTTACAGTGTAAAACATGATCAGAATGAGCCTCCATGCCGAGGTCTCACCTGTTTGAACAATGCTTTTATATTTCATCTTAAACTGCTGCACAGTGCGCTTCTCCTCCGCGGGATTGCACCTAAATGAAATAAATGAATGGGCTACCATTCAAGCAGTTTCCCTGTAATATTATTGTGATTGCAAAGGACTACATTTAAACTTACCCTTTTGCTGCTGCAACGGTGTTGCACTTATTTCTAAAAACGTATTGAAACTCGCCGTATGAGCGCATTAAGATTTCCAATTCGATGTTTGTAAAATATGTAGCCCCTCCTCTTCCCCGTTGCCATGGTGACTCGTCGAATCGGGGCTCCATTGATGCTGGCTTTTTAAAGTTGTGGCGCACGCGCTAAACTCAAGGTGAACCTACTCAGAGTTGATTAACCTCATTCAAATCAGCGTTTCTGGAACCGAAAACTCAGAGTTTTCCATCTCAGAGTAGATCAACTCAGAGATCAGGAATAGACTCAGAGTTGGTTGAACCTGCTTTGTGAAATGGACCCCTGGTCTCTGGCTCAATTTTATTTGTTACCCCACTCCATTAGAACCTAGAACTGGTCCAGTAGTGTAAAAAGTGTGTATTGGTGATACATATGCTACATAAAGCTGCTGGAACAATCATACAAAGAGCATCCACAGGTGTTCTGTTACCTGAGAGTTTCCAGTCTGCAGTTTGGACTCTTCAGGCCAGCAGACACCTGCTTCACCCCTGAATCCTGCAGGTTGTTGTTACTCAGGTCCAGTTGTGTCAGGCTGGAGGACTGGGAGCTGAGAGCTGAGGACAGAGCTGCACATCCTTCATCTGAGAGGTTACAGACGCTCAGCCTGAGGAGAAGATGTTAAACAGTCTCACATTCAGTCACATTTAATAAGAACAGTCACATAAGGGACAGTAATGATGTGAAGCTGCTCTGCAGCCACAATATCTCTGTAACTTCTACTGAGGAGTCTCTGAATCTGGTGATGTGCACTATGGTTCCATTCTTGGTGTTTTATATTCATGTCTTAATGGACTTTAATTACTAATCCACAGCAGAGATGATGAAAATGTCTCCCATCGCCCACAAATATCTCACTATACACAGAAACACTTTATTAGGGATTCATGAAGGCTGATCCACAGATATATGATTTTAATAAGCCCGCCAACTACTTTTAATTAAAGAAAAATTCACATGTTTTCTTCTTTTTGTGTGCCCTTTACTTAACCTCTTTTAAGGTTAAAAAGGGCTGTGTGTCAATGTTCTACCTCAAGATTTCTGTAAATCTTTTTTCTTCTTATATGTAACTGTTGTACTTTTACAAAACTTTGATACCATTTAGAATTACACCAGCCCAAGCTTTGGGTTGTTGCAGACTAGATCAGAGGAAAGGGACACAGATCTGGAGACGTTTTACTTTGTGGATTTAAAGCAGATGTGAAGATGTTTTCAGATTATTGCATCACAGAGACTGTATGAAGCTGAAACAGCAGAGAAACCTGACCTGAGAGCTTCCAGCTTACAGTGAGGACTCTGCAGTCCATCAGACAGCTGCTTCACTCCTGAGCCGTAGATACTCAGGTCCAGTTGTGTCAGGCTGGAGGACTGGGAGCTGAGAGCTGAGGACACAGCTGCACATCCTTCATCTGAGAGGGTACAGCTGCTCAGCCTGAGGAGGAAATAATGAGAGAAGTAGGAATCTGGGACTTTCTCTCCTATAGAAACAGCAGCAGGATATTCATACACATCCCTCTATATCTGTACTCACACAGCTTTGTTGGAGGCTTTGACCACTGGCAGCAGCCTCAGAAGAGCCTCCTCTGAAGCAGAGTATTTCTTCAGGTCAAACACATCCAGATGTTTTCCTGATGTCAGTAAGATGAAGACCAGAGCTGACCACTGAGCAGGAGACAGTTTATCTGTGGAGAGACTTCCTGAACTCAGGGCCTGTTGGATCTGCTCCACCAGAGAACGATCCTTCAGTTCATTCAGACAGTGGAACAGATTGATGCTTCTCTCTGCAGACAGATCCTCTCTGATCTTCTTCTTGATGTAACGGACTGTTTCCTGATTGGTCTGTGAGCTACTTCCTGTCTGTGTCAGCAGGCCTCGTAGGAGCCTCTGATTGGTCTGCAGGGAAAGACCCAGGAGGAAGCGGAGGAACAGGTCCAGGTGTCCGTTTGGACTCTCTAAGGCCTTGTTCACAGCACTCTGATGGAAGAGAGTCTCTGTCAGTGTTTCAGACTCCTGAGACTTTGGTTGTTCCTCCATCAGGTTGAGTCCAGAGTTGATGAAGGTCAGATGCACATGAAGAGCAGCCAGAAACTCCTGAACACTCAGATGGATGAAGCAGAACACCTTCTCCTGGTACAGCCCTCTCTCCTCTCTAAAGATCTGTGTGAACACTCCTGAGTACACTGAGGCTGCTGAGATATCGATGCCACACTCTGTCAGGTCTGATTCATAGAAGATCAGGTTTCCTTTCTGCAGCTGCTCAAAAGCCAGTTTTCCCAGAGACTCAATCATCTCCCTGCTCTCTGGACTCCAGTGTGGATCTGTCTCAGCTCCTCCTTCATACTTGAGCTTCTTCACTTTGGCCTGAACCACCAGGAAGTGGATGTACATCTGAGTCAGGGTGCTGGGCAGCTCTGCTCCCTCTCTGGTGTCCAACACATCCTCCAGAACTGTAGCAGTGATCCAGCAGAAGACCGGGATGTGGCACATGATGTGGAGGCTTCGGGATGTCTGGATGTGGGAGATGATCCTGCTGGCCTGCTCCGAATCTCTGAATCTCTTCCTGAAGTACTCCTCCTTCTGAGGGTCAGTGAACCCTCTGACCTCTGTCACCATGCCAACACAGCCAGCAGGGATCTGATTGGCTGCTGCAGGTCGTGTGGTTATCCAGAGGCGAGCAGAGGGAAGCAGCTCCCCCCTGATGAGGTTTGTCAGCAGCACATCCACTGAGGTGGGCTCTGTAGCATCAGTCAGGGGCTCCTTGCTGTGGAAGTCCAGAGGAAGTCGACACTCATCCAGACCGTCAAAGATGAACACAACCTGGAACTGTTCAAAGCTGCAGATTCCTGCTGCTTTGGTCTCAGTAAAGAAGTGATGAACAAGCTCCACCAAGCTGAACTTTCTCTCTCTCAGCACATTCAGCTCTCTGAAAGTGAATGGAAACATGAAGTGGATGTCCTGGTTGGCTTTGCCTTCAGCCCAGTCCAGAGTGAACTTCTGAGTTAAGACTGTTTTCCCAATGCCAGCCACTCCCTTTGTCAGCACTGTTCTGATTGGTTCATCTCTTCCAGGTGGGCCTTTAAAGATGTCTTCCTGTCTGATGGATGTTTCTGCTCTGCCTGCTTTCCTGGATGCTGCTTCAATCTGTCTGACCTCGTGTTCATCATTGACCTCTCCGCTCCCTCCCTCTGTGATGTAGAGCTCTGTGTAGATCTGATTCAGAAGGGTTGGCTTTCCTGCTTTAGGAATCCCCTCAAACACACACTGGAACTTCTTCTTCAGGGCACATTTAACTTTACGTTCACAAACTGCAGCAACAAATTCTGAACAAAGGTCTGAATGAAGACAAGAAATAACATCAGTAAACAGACATTTCCACCCTGTAATGAGTATCTGAACATCTGCTGTTCTGTGTGCTGAGACATCAGTAAATGTGTCATTTATCCAGCAGGTTAAACCTTTAGAGAAATCCTCTTACTGCTCTGCAGACGGTCAGCCAGCTCCTCCTGCTTCATTCTCCTCAGGAAGTGAACTGTGATCTTCACTAACGCCTCTCTGCTGCTCCTCTGCTCTTCATCCTCACCCTCCCTCTGACTCTCTAAGCATTCTGGGTAATCTGGACTCAGAACCTTCTGCATCTTCTTCAGCTCCTCCTTCACAAAAGTGAGCATGTTGTCCTCCAGCAGCTGGAACAGAAAACTATATGAATGAGCCCATCAGACTGAAACCATGGAGCCAAACATCAGATCCATGTTGGACACACTGACAACCCACTGGCCTACAGAGTGCAGCATGGAGATGGCTGTGAGCAGAACAGATGGGAAAGTAGTTGTTGTACATGTACAGACCATAAATATGGAGTCCAGCTGTGTTTGATGCTGCTGGGCAGACGGACCACTGGGACCCTCTGAGCTCTGCTGGTCCACTCTGTGGAGGAATCATGAAGAATGAGCTCACATTGTGTCTGTCCACACAGAGAGCAACACAAGCTGAAGCTCCATGAAGGGATGTGTGGGTGTGAGCAGTGGGTCAGAGGACTCCCTGGACAACCTGGTTTTCACTGGAAATCCCAGAGACATCCATTTAAGGTAAACACAAGAAACTTGTGCTAAAGAAAAAAAAATGGACCAGACTCAGTGAATAATTCCCTATAATCCCTATAATATAGATCAGTGAGCAGTGCTGAGCAACAGGTCATTGGGGTCATCAGGTGGGAACCTCCTTTCATCAGTGTTTCGTCTAGTTGGGCCCACGACACCTCCAGGAGGCTAGAGAGTGATCACTGGCGTCCCAGAGTCACCCCCCTAATGCCAGCCATCACTGCTCCTCACACCACAACAACCATAATCTACCTCAGCCCTTCACCAACTGCACACCAGTCACAGCGGGGTGGGGATGCAAACCCTGGTCCGGGTAATGAAAGTATAGAGGCTGCCAGAGGTGGAGGCAGGACAAGACACACTAGCAGATTCAGCAGACAAACTCACCTAAACAGTCCTACAGTCACTAAAAATGTCAGCAAAAACAAGGCCATACAGGCCAACTCACCCAAAATGGCCACCTGGTTTCAAAAGGCTCACATGGGCCACACCCTCCACTTAAATATCTTGAACTTCTTCTTTGCTTTTTCAAAAGTCTGTTTACCCTAAGTGCGCCCCCTGCTGGGCCCCCAGCTGCTATTTTCCTCACACTCTGTCCACTTACACCCAGCTCCCTCAGCAATGAGACAACAGACTTTGCAACAAATCCTCTACATCCTACTTCCACAGGACAGAATCTAACCTTCCATCCTCGCTGCTCTGCTTCTGCCCCCAACTCCACATATCTAAGCTTTTTCCTTTCATATGCTTCTGCTACCAACTCCTCCCAAGGAACAGTCGGCTCCATGAAATAGACTCTCATTCTACTCCTAGACCACAAGACTATATCAGGCCTTAGATTTGTACCACCTCCATCAGTGTTGGTGGAAAACATCCAACACACACCGCTTCACATATGAACATAGAAATGGATGTGAAACAGAGCTGAGCTCACATTAAACACACGTTGGACTAAAAACTGTTCAAACTGACTCATTTTACTCTGTTACAGCATTTACACTCAGCTCACCTCTGAGGGGACGGATGTGGGGCTGATTTGAAGTCATAATACCGACCCATCGACAGGTCGCTCTGCATGGACACACAGCTGGGTCCAGGTCCAGGTCCAGGTCCGGGTCCAGGTCCAGGTCCAGGTCTCTGATGGATCCTGACAGAAAAACACTTGTTTTCTTCAAACTAAAGTATCAGTGATAGTGTTTGAGTCTGCAGTGAGACGGCCTGTCAGAGAGTCAGTGTGGCTGCTGTGGAACAATGTTACAGCTCCCCCTGGTGGCAGCTCTGTGATCTTACAGAGCTCAATGCTGATAAACACACACACTCTGAGGCTTTTAACCCTCAGATTCAGACCAATCACCAGCGACCCTCAGCTGCTTCCTGCACAGCTTCCTGCTGTATAGAAGTGGCTGCACATGTGACGTCCTGTTGGAAAACTGAGATTCTTCACACTCCATTGATGCCAAATGTTAACTGGCTCTAAGTGTTTTTCATCAGATCAGTAAAAACATAATATTTCTGCATCAGCCGCCCTGTTCACTGCATTCTGTGAAGAAGCCACATCAGTGGACAGATATTCAGCTATATTCCCCCTTTGTTTTAATAAAGAGCTGCAGGACTGAACTAAAACATCACACACGGTGCAGCTAATAAGTTTCATCAGAGACGTCAACAGCTGATCCAAGTCTCAAGTAATTCAGCTGGAAACTGGTTATCATCAGCCTAGAAATCTAGACCCTCGCAACCGCAAATTGAATTTGCACCCGGGCTAGTCTAGTCAGTTGTGGTCGTTTTGCGAGGCTGAAAATCGAAACTTAATCGGGCCAATCAAATGGTGAGGAGCGGGGTCGGAGGCGGGGCTACCTAGTGATGACAGAGGTGCGACGTTTCAGTGTGTAGTTCCAGAGAGAGGTGAACAGTGGCTGCGCCCAGCCAACAGTCTTTCCATTTGGCTTTGGCAGCGACTCTAGAAGATTTAAATCTACATTTTTCTTTGCGAGACGAACAGATAACTGCACTTAAGTTTTTCTTGAAAAAAAAGGCCGTTTTCGGAGTTTCCAGAACACTTGGTCGTTTGGAAGGAGTTGGCTCACGGTGACGTTTCTGCGCGCTATCTGAAGTGGGACTTCCTCGTTTTCATCCTGCACCCATCTCCGGAGCACCGGCAGGTCATGTTCTATTCTCGTAAAAAACCTTAAACAAACTTTACACATTCCGTTTGACTTTGCCTGTGTTTTCAATACCGGCACTCCAACCTGCGTTAATCTCTCGGCAATTGTTTGTTTTTCTTTCTGTCTTTCGAAGATATGAGCTGAATTTACAAGGACGCCAGAAATCCTCATATTCTTTTTGCAAAAACGGCAACTGTTGTTTAGTTCCATTCTTCCACATTATTCACGTACAGTTTCTACATTAACAGATTGGAGTGCCGGTATTGAAAACACAGAAAAATAATATTCTTTCCTCTCTGACATTAGACTACACTCCACCATGTACTTTCCATCGCGCTGACTACGTAATCCTTCTTCATCGCTCTGATTGGTTGTAGCGCCATCCTATTGCGTGTCGTTGAGTGCAGAGGCAACTTAACAGACAACCGTCTATCCCGCCCACACTGCTATCCAGCTGCACTAGACCCCTGTACAGCTTTTTGCTGTACGGGTCTGGCTTGCTTGGCTAGGTTATCATCTGAAACATGATGCAGCCTCTGAATACTGACAGCTACTCACTGCTGGGCTGATGGAACATCAGGATGGAAATTAATAAAATCTTCCTTTGACCAGTTGCTCTTAAAGGACACACAGCTGGGTTCAGGTTCAGGTTCTGGTTCTGGTTCAGGTTCTGGTTCTGGTCTCTGGTGGATCCTGATGGGAAAAAATGCTTTTCAGCCTGCATGCATGATATACTTAATAACCTCTAAATCAATGACCTGATGCTAACTTACTCTGCTTTGGAGGCCTGTAAGCTGAAAAGTGGGAGATCCTTCTGCAGTTCGCTCTGTGAGGACCCCCTCCTGGGTCCAGGTCTCTGTCCCTTCCTGTGAATAAAGGTGGTTTGGTGCTGTGAGCGCTGAGCTGGGACATGGAGGAGAGTCATGGACAGTTAGAGATGGTCACCTCACCTCTGAGCTTTGCTCTGGCTCTCATGTTCCCCACACAGAGAGGTTTCAGTGTCCTCACTCTGATCCATGCTGCTGAACTCACAGCAGCTCACACACACTTTCTACCTTCTTCTGCAGAGGAAACACACATCATTCATCTGCACAGCAGCTCACACACACTTTCTACCTTCTTCTACAGAGGAGACACACATCATTAATCTGCACAGCAGCTCACACACACTTTCTACCTTCTTCTACAGAGGAAACACACATCATTCATCTGCACAGCAGCTCACATCCTCCTCTCCATGTGTCAGATCTTGTGCTCTGATAATAAAGACGTGTTTCAGTATAAACTCATCAGAAATGTGTTTTTTTAACACGCAGTGGACTCCTATGTTCAACATTCAGCTTTCAGGGGGAGATGTTGGAGGCTGATCCCACAGTATGAGCGCACAAACACCATCCGCCAGCTAGCAGTTAGCATTCAGGGTCAGAGCACACAGAAGAGCCTCAGAGGAAGCAGGACTCCAACATGGCGGCTAACCAAAGCGCTGCAGGGGCTCAGCTTCACATTCTCAGTCTGAAACTTAAAGTTAAAGTCCTGCTCTGTGGAAACACACACCAGCTCAGAGAGATGAACTTCATCTTCCTGTCACACTGTGTGGATCAAACATTAAAACCATTCCTGCTGACGGATGTCAGCGGCGCTGCAGCTGGCCTCCCGTTCAGCCATTAAAGGGCCATTTCACTGCTCTGCGTCCCGCTGATGGCTCTGCTGGAGGTCCTGGATGGAAACTGCTGCAGTTGGACGGCTCAGATGGCTGATCCATCAGTCTTGTTCTCACTTACACCCTCATGTTCACTCTGTGTGGGTTCCTTCATAAAGCCGTTAGCTCGATGCTCTTCTCTCTCGTCATCCACGACAAAATAAAAACTCCACAAGATCCTCTTTTGTTCCTCAATTTACTTCCAAAAAACATAAAGAATGTTACAGCACTGATCCGATATGAGACAAATAAAACAGGTGAGAGAAAAAACAGAGAGAGTGACAGAGGCCCCATCCACACGTAGCCGGGTATCTGCTAAAACAAATATATTTTTCTACGTTTGGACCGGTCATCCACATGAAAACGCATCGTAAACCAATGTTTTTAAAAACTCCGGGCAAAGTGAAGATTTTTGAAAACTCCGTTTATACAGCTGCGTGTAGACAGAGATAACCGGAGTTTTGCGTTTTCGAACGTCACAATATGCGCCAAAACAACAACAAATCTGCTTTAAAGTCTAAAGTGCGACCTTTGCTAACTGAAGAAGCATGGATGCCTGAGAACTGTGCTGGTTATTATTGTGCAGGCGCTGTTTACTGCCTTGATTTTACACGCCCAAGTCGTACTCCCAGAGGAATGGCGTGACAATTTCCACATGTCCCGGTCCTCACTCCTGTCGCTGTCGGAATTATTACGTCCTCATATCGAGGGGCAGTCATGCGATCACCTGTCAGTGTGCTCAAAAAAGCTGCGTGCACACTTTATTATTTAGCTGAAGGGGGCAGATTGCGCAAAACAGCAAATGCATTTGGGTTGTCAAGACAGGTGAAAACGCAGATGTTCGGTTATGTGTGGAAGGTGTTTTTTTCAAAAACGAGGTAATGTGGATACAGATTATTTTATAAACGGAGGGGGGGGAAACATTCGGTTTTAAAAATACCCGGCTACGTGTGTAGATGGCCAGAGAGAGAGAAAGGCCAAAAAACTGTGCGGCTCCCCTCTGTGCCGCCTGACCAAAATGACTCCGGTGACCACACTCTCCTGAGATTACCAACAAATTAAAGGCCATGCACGCAGTTTTTAACCTGTTTAAATAATGCACACATAAGTGACCTGAATTCAACTGTTAACTCATTAAATTAATTATCTGTCTATAAATACTGTAAATAGCTCATTTTTATTACAATTAACTTAAATCATATTTCAACATGTCAACTCAAATAGCCATCCAAGTATCAATAAACCCAAACAGGACCCAGGCTGCTGCTCTCTACATTCGGGTCTTTTCAGGCATCAGCAGGTGCACAGATGACCCACCCACCAGTGCAGCCCAGTTTGAGGACATATCCGACCACATAAACGGGGGCCAGGAGACGCAGCTTCCAGCCAAGCTGCTCTTTAAAGGGACAGTTCGCCTCTTCTGACATGAAGCTGTATAACATCCCATATCAGCAACATCATTTATGAACATTTTCTTACCCCCTGCTGCGTCCTGTGAGATTTAAACCATTTGAAGTCTTTGCTTTCAGTTCATTTCTATGTTTTATTGTTCAATGTTCAATTCATTTTGTTCGTGCTCCAAATAAATTCACTTCATATCTTTCTTTGTTCTGGGGCCCCATGAAAAAACCCCGGCCCACCCCGGCCCCCCTGATAAATGTGGTCTGGAGCCGCCCCTGCTCATGGCTGCAGAAACTAACCGCAGGCCTCCGCCTGTTTCCCCTCTAAAAGCTCACATTAGACATCCCATAGTCCTTCCTGTCCTGCTGCCCATCATCCGGGTATTAATGCATCTACAGCCTCTCAGAACAATTCTGTCCCGATCTGAGCAGTCCAACTACTGAAGGCCCAAACTTATGGCAACTTTAACAGCTTCGTTCACCACTTACTGACACCGGAACTGCCGAGCCGAGCCGAGCCGAGCCGAGCCGAGCCGCTGCCTCCTCCGTCCCGGCTTCACGGTTCCAGCTGTGAGTCCGGTACCGGGAAGTTTGGAGGTTTGTGCTGGTCGGAGCTGAGCCGCCCACAGCTGATGTTACCGCGTTAAAAACAGCTGAAATGACCTTCAGACGCGGAGAAAAGCAGCTGCGCCACAACGGGACGGAAAGTGAAAGTAAAGTGAGAGGAGACACCCAGAGAGGGAGTTCTGATCCAGAGAGAGATCAGTGCGTCACACACGGTTCAGCTGGACTTTAACTGGCTCATTACAGCCACTAATGAGGCTCTTTGTTCACTGAGCTCCACTTTATTCTCCCTGCAGCAGCTATTTCTTTATTTATAGTTAAGCCAGAGGATTTAGATTTATTTTATATTATTTGCTTAGTTTTTGGTTGATAATTAGCATTTTTTTTTAATTTGAGTTGTTTAGGATAAATTGGTTTGTAATTAATTTAATACATTTTTTGTTTGGGAAATGGGCGCTTCACATAGATACTTGGGTTTTGTGTTGTCTCGCTTAATATTATAAGAAGCAGACGAGGCGTGATAGCTGGTCTTTTTAATATACAGTTCACAGCTTTATCAACAGCTTAGTTCTACCAGAGAGTCTCTATTATGAAAATAGAAAGGGCTGTGGTTCTACCTGCATGGCTGCCAAGAACTGCCACCAGGCGGGGCTCCCAGCATGCTCATACCTCCTGTTGCATGCTGGGTAATGGAGTTGTTATACTCATAACATCACATCTTCCCCCCTATAAAGAAATACTATTTACTCCTTGAAACCAAACCATGCCAAAGTACTTTTTTTTTTTTTGTTTACTTTGCATTTCCCAATAAACATTATGACTTTACTTGTAAACAACTTTTTCTATTTAAACACTTTTCTCTGTAATAAAAACATAACCAAGTGCAAACTCTCGAAGCATCAAAACACACACTTAGAATCATGTCAACATTTTTCCTTTACATCAACTTTTTCTTTTTTTTTTTTTTACAATGAACTTAAAGGGGCATTTTGTTCCTTTGGTTAACAACTTCCATTACTAAAGAGTCTTTAGCAAGTCTCTATCAGCCTCCACGGTGGCTGAACATGTCCCTTAGGTCTTTCAACAGCTGGGGATTTTGACAGTTTGGAAAGTCTCACAGCAGCTGGTGATGCAGACGCTGCTGTCAGACCACAGTCAGTGTGGTCAGGCCCACTGTTAGTTGGCTCTGTAGATTCGGCCGTGTCCTGCTGAACCGTCTCCTGAGCTGTAGTGTCCATTTCAGTCGGCTGTAGTTGAAGATCCGTGCGGTTCCTCCTCAGAGACAATCCATTCTCCATCTGGATCCTGTAGGAGCGTGGAGCAACTTTTTCCTCCACCTGCCCCCTTTGTCTCCATGTGCCTGTAGAGATGTCCCTGAGACGCACCGCGTCCCCAGGCTTCAGCACTGGTAGGTGTTTTGTTGTTCGATCATACAGCTGTTTTTGTTTCACTTTCTGTTCCTCCTTTGCTTTTCTGACTTTGTGTGAGCTTTTGGGCGTCAACAAGTCCTCATTTACTGGTAGGTTGGAGCGAATGGGCCTACCCATCAGCAGGGCTGGTGATAGTCCGTTCTGTAGAGGTGCACTCCGGTAGATCAGTGAGCTTTTGTGAAAGTCATCTCTGTCCTGTGCTTTGTTCATCATGTTTTTTACTGTTTTCACAGAGCTTTCTGCCAAGCCGTTGGACCTTGGATAAGTTGGACTCGATGTAGAGTGTTGAACCCCCCATTCTTTGGCAAAGGCAGCAAACTCGCAGCTAGAAAACTGGGGCCCATTGTCCGAAAACAGTTCACATGGGATGCCATGTCTAGCGAAAACAGTCTTGAGGAAGCTGATGACTGTTTTGCTCGATGTTGACTGCAGCGCTCCAACTTCGGGATAGTTTGAAAAGTAGTCAGTGACCACTATGTAACTCTTACCATCACAGTCAAATGGGTCAGTTCCAACCTTGTAGTAAGGTCTGTGGGGCACAGGATGAGTCGTCAGCGGCTCAGCTTGTTGTTTTGGCCTGTAGGTGCGGCAAAGTTCACATGATGCTGTTGTCTGGCTGATATCTTGATTGATTCTCGGCCAGTACATTACTTCTCTTGCCCTGCGTTTACACTTGACTTCTCCGAGGTGGCCTTCGTGTATCTTTTGGAGCATTTGTTTACGTAGTGAGGATGGAATAACAATTTTGCTCCCCTTCAACACTACGTCGTCTACCACTGTGAGCTCTGCTCTACAATTCCAGTAGTCTTGTATTTTCACGGGGCAGTCCTTCTTGTTTTCAGGCCATCCTTTCTGTGCTGTGCGCTTGAGTTCTTTCATGGTTTCGTCTGCATTAGTCTCTCTCCGTATTTGTTCTGTTCTGTCAGCAGTTACTGGCAGAGACGTCACAATCATGTCCACATATGCCTGTATTTCTGCGCTTTTCTCTCTGTCTGCACGTTCCTCCTTATCCACTGCTCTGGACAAAGTGTCTGCGGTGTACATGTATTTTCCTTGTGTGTATATCATGTGCACGTCATATTTTTGCAGCCTGATTAGCATGCGCTGTATCCGTACAGGACAGTCATTCAGAGATTTGGACATAATGGACACCAAAGGTTTATGGTCAGTTTCTACTTCAAAAGTCTGACCATAGACATATTGATGGAAACGCTCACATGCATACATGCTCGCTAACAGCTCTTTTTCAATTTGAGCGTACCTGGACTCTGCGCCTGTCAGGGCTCTGGATGCATAAGCGACAGGTAGCCACTGCTCGTCGTGTTGCTGCAGCAGCACCGCTCCCGGGCCGTACTGTGACGCATCTGCTGAGATCCTGGTACTCTTCTCTGGGTCGTAGAACTTTAACACAGGCTCCTGTGTGAGAGTCTCTTTCAGCTTCAGAAAACATTGTTCCTGCTCATGGGACCAGATCCATTCATTCTTTTGTTCCAGAAGAATCCTGAGAGGTGCTGACTGTGTTGACAGCTGTGGGACAAACTTGGCGAGATAGGTGACCATCCCGAGGAACCGTCTGACCTCATCTTTGTTGTTTGGTCTTTGCATGTTGTTGATTGCTGACGTTTTTCTCGGGTCTGGCTTTACCCCCTCTTCACTGACAACACGAAGGTAAGTGTTTTCCCTCCGAACTCACATTTGTCTTTGTTAAGTTTCAGATTCACTTCTCTTGTCTTGTCTAGCACTTGTCTCAGTCTTTCGTCGTGTTCTTCTCGAGTCGACCCCCAAACTATGATGTCATCCATCATTGTCTCTACTCCTGGTATGTGCTCGAAAATCATGTGAATCGTCTTATGGTAGACTTCAGGCGCTGACAAGATACCGTACGGCAGACGAAGAAACCTGTACCTGCCCTCAGGCGTGTTGAACGTACACAGCTTCGAACTTTCCTCGTCTAGCCTCAGCTGCCAGAAACCTGACGATGCATCCAGTTTACTGAACCATTTAGCTCCAGCAAACTGTGCCATGATTTCTTCTCTGGTAGGTAACTTAAAATGTTCTCTTTTGATTGCTTTGTTTAAGTCCCTTGGATCCAAGCACGTTCTCAGAGCACCTGATTTCTTTTGCAGAACAACCAGCGAGCTGAGCCACTCTGTTGGCTCATCTATTTTCTTGATGACCTCAAGTTTTTCCATGCGCGCTAGTTCCTCTTTTAGTTTTGTCCGCAGTGCAAACGGGATTTTCCTGCAGGGATGCACAACAGGAGACACACTTTTATCCCCATGTATTTTGTGTTTTCCAGGTAAACATCCAAGTCCTTCGAAACAGTCTTTATACTCCTTCATGAGTGAGACATGGTCATTTGCAGTATCTGGTGATGTCACTACAAACACTCTTTTGACCAGATTGAGCTTTATACATGCACTGAGTCCCAGGATTGGTTGTACCCTCATATCCACGATCAGTAGCTGCGCTCTTATCTGCCGACCTTTGTGTTTGAAGGTTGCGATGCATCCGCCTTTAACAGGAACGCGTTCTCCAGTGTATCCAGTCACTTTTGTGTTTACAGGATGAATTTTGCTCTTTACAGTCAATGTTTTGTATGTTTCAAAAGATAGCAAGTTTACGTGTGCACCTGTGTCTAACTTGAATGGTATTATCGTCTCGTTCGTTTCGATTGGAACAATCCATTCCTCTTTTTCAGTTGTACAAGCATGCACCACATCCACAAGAAACTCCTCTTCTTCCTCATCAACTGTGTGAACTTTCTGTTTTGAAGCTGCTTTGCAACACTTAGCATAGTGATTGCTCTTTCCACAGTTGTTACAGGATTTTCCAAATGCAGGACATGATTTTGGCTTGTGGCTGCCTCCACATTTACCACATTTGAACTCTGCAGATTTCTCTTTTTGTTTAGTAAATGTTTTCTTTTTCCATTGTTCTTTATGTATTGCATGCACTGTTGTTTCACCTCTCCGAAGCTCTTTTGCTGGTGCTCGAGTGGTTTCTGCTGCTCTGCACATAGTGACACACTTGTCCAGTGTAGGTCCAGTCTCTCTGAGCAGTCTTTCTCTGAGTGCATTATCCACTGTGCCACAAACGATCCTGTCCCTCACCAGTGAGTCTCTCAGAGTGTCAAATTCACATGTTTTGCTGAGTGTGTGAAGCTCTGCTAAGTACTGGTCAAAAGGTACTCCTTGCTTTTGGTCATGGGTGAAAAACTTGTACCTCTCAAAGGTCACGTTCTGACAGCACAAAGTACTCTCGAAACTTTGTCATCAGATTTGCTAAAGTCAGATTAGCTTCATCCAGCTGAAAGCTATTATATATGTCCAAAGCATCTTCTCCTATAACATGTAAAAGGATGTGCGCGTTCAGTTGTTCATTATCACCCCCTGCTCCGCTTGCTGCTACATATATACTAAATCTTTGCTTGAAACGCTTCCAGTTATCAGCAAGATTACCAGTCAATTGCATGGAAGTGGGCGGACTTAGCTTATCCATTGCTGTACTTCGGGGTACCGGGACTTCCACAGCCCTCTCTTGTTGCTGGTTGTCCTCTAATTCGGGCACGAGATTCTCTTCTACTTGTTCGAACTCTCCCTCCGTTTCACTTCCACTGCTGCTTGTAGCCATCACACGCCGTAGCAAACAGGGCCGTAACCAGGATTTTTCAAATACCGAGGTCATGACCTGTGTGTCCTCAATGCTGGTTACGGCACTGGTAGCAAACTCTGTTAGCATGCTTCCTTCACGCGACCGGAGACTTTTTTTTTTCTCTTTTTCGTGGCTCCCTCGTGGCAAATCTTCCGTCCGGAGTTGCTCACGGCCACTTCTGACACCATGTGTTGTCTCGCTTAATTTTATAAGAAGCAGACGAGGCGTGATAGCTGGTCTTTTTAATATACAGTTCACAGCTTTATCAACAGCTTAGTTCTACCTGCATGGCTGCCTAGAACTGCCACCAGGCGGGGCTCCCAGCATGCTCATACCTCCTGTTGCATGCTGGGTAATGGAGTTGTTATACTCATAACATCACAGGTTTTAGGGAGCTCTGGGCGCACTTGGGTGGTCACATGTTGTTTTTTTTTTTTTTTACCAGTTAGCAGTTTCAGTTGTCAGTTGGTCAGTCAGTGGGAGAACAGGTGAGGCCAGCAGAAGCAAGCCATGGGAATCAGAGCAGGAGAGGCAGGAAGGGATCTCATAAAGCTCCTCATGTTCTGTTTTGCCTGCAAAGTGGGAATAAAACCCACGCTGAACTGCATTTTGACGTTTTTGGACCTTATTGCGTAAACCAGAAACCCACAGTGCGTCAAGTAACTATCTGAGTTCTGTTTAACTTTAGTTTGATAACCTTAAAGACAAAAGTTTTTTCTTTTCTTTTCTTATTATTTTCATAGACAAATAGTCACTACACTCCCTGTCGGCTCCTCCAGAACAGGATTTATTGAAGTCATTAGACAGATGGATTTATTAAAGACTCGTAGTCCAGATCACATAGAAAAACAATCAATAATAAAAGTACATAAAAAGAACATTCATAAAAAAAATAATAATAATAAAAACACTCCTAATCTTTTAGGATTCAATCGTACCAATGTTTCCAATATACAGAAGTATATCTTACTGCACTATATTTAATGTTAGTCAACAGTAGGATCATTCTATTATTAGACTCATTTAGCCGGCAAATAAATTCACACATAAGCTTCCTTAAAACAGCCATCAAAGAGCGGATATTCGCAGACACAAACAGTTCACCGGCTCTGCTCCATCTGGGCTTCTTTAACTAAAGTCTGAATGCATCATTATAAGCCACCTTCCATCTCTGAAGGCTGGCTTTTTTATAATGGCACCATAAGTGTGCCGTACACAGTGAGCTACAATATGATCTAAACAAGTTCAGTTTAACTTCAGCAGAGCAATATCCACATTCCAGAACTGGAACATCAGCTTGAGCGTATAACGTTGGAACCTGACGGTAACTGTCCTCATCATCTGATCTGCACACCGAGATATTTGACTTCATTAGAGATGTTCAGTCAGATCCCAGACAGCTTAAAATGAGGGAACAGCTTAAAGTTTAGTGCAACATATCAGAATGACGCTTTCTGATGGGTTGAATTTAACATCATGAAGTTCACCGCATACCGAACACACATTAAGCAACTTCTGAAGACCGGCTGAACTTGGACTAAACACCACTGAGTCATCAGCATACATCAAGTGCTTTATAACTGTGTGTCCAACCGTGCAGCCGGTCTCTCCCAGATGAAAAATGTGTTTCCATGTGTAACGGGTTGGCTGCTGATTCCACTTCCACAGTGACTGCCGATCATATTTACCTTTATTCATGTATCATGGATGCTCACAGGTTGGCAGGGCTCTCCTCAGCACGTAAATATGAGCTGTGATGTAGGCGCAGCGTTATACTGAAACTGTGTTTAATGTAATAATACAGTTGGGATTATTATTATTATTATTATGCTCAGTAAGATGGCCACAGCATTGCATTTGACTAAATGTGTTTTTATTTTGTAATGTTAATGTAATGGTTGTTAGCGATCTTGGTGCGAAGGCTAAGCTAACCTTGCTAACTTTCTCTCATGAAGCTGCGCCGAACGAGTGCTGTGCTGTGACCGGAGCTGACCAGCCGTATTTCGTATCGTTATTCAGGCAATAAAAGTCCAATATCCTGAAGTCCTGAAGCTAAAAGCTTAATTAATTATTAATTAATTAATTAATATAATTAAAATATAATTATTATAGAATAATCTAAAACAAAGTGTAAAAAAGAATATAGGCTATACAAGATATACAAAGTAAAGAGAGTTAAATAAAATAAGTTATGGCACTATGGTTGAGTTATTGCCCATATTGCACTACACTTGTGTTAATTACACATTGTATGCACATAGTCTGACCATAAATAGAAAAGATATTGCACAGTAGTGACGTGAATTATTGCACATTTCAACATATTCAATCATCCAGAATTATTACCACGGCAATCACGTTTGTTAGAAAACAAACAGTGTAAAATGGTGGAGATTTCTGTGAGATAAGAGTAATAGCGTCAGAGCAGATCACTTAGCGTAACTATGGTTACCTCAGGTTTGACTGTCTCCTGGACATCTCACCCTGTGGTAAGATGGCCGACTTGTGTGGACGTTCTAAACTCAGACGTAACACATCTAGCCATTCTTTACATATCTATGGTGCCACAGCTTTGAGCAGTGTGGACGATGTGAGCAGGATGTCGTAGCTCTCCTTCCAACTGGCTTGGGGAAAAGTTTGATTTATCAAATGGTACCGGTATAATGAAAGCGGATGTGGGAAGCGTGATTCGCGAGCTAGAGCCTCGCGAGAGTAAGCATGAACCTCGGCGCATAACCTACGTCCTTTCTAAACATTATGATTGGTTAAGGGAACTCCGTTACTCCAATGAATTTAAGTTGCTGGGTAAGGTCCCGCCCTCCATGGAAACGGATTCCTCTTGGGTTTTCCCAGACTGTTTGACAGAGTCAACAGTCGGCTTTCGCCCAGGCTAGCATTTTCCATGGGAATGACGCCGAATTAACCGCACAGACGTGCTCTTTAACTGACTTTGATGTTGATCTTATTGCACAACGTCGCTGCTGTAAAATCAGGATTTTATAGGCCGGTGCAGAGCTGAAGCCGGAAAATGACTTCCTGAAGATTTATTTAGTGTTAACGTGGACGTAACGGACCACATCTGTGTCAGTATGTCAGAGTTGGTCTGGATTCAAACAAGAAAAGCAGAAGAAGATTTCAATAAGAGAGAGATTTATTGATAATTCGGTTATATTACAATCCAGTATATGTGAGCACAGAGAAGCAATCTGATGTAAAATGCTGACAAACATTCCGTGTTTCACTAAAGTGAAATAAAAGGATATAAAAACACAGCGGCTGCATGCAGGGGTTAGTCTGGATCCCTTTACGGCTAAACTTCCACTATTTTCACCCATATATCTGTTCATTTAGTGGTTGTGGCCGCGGTTAGCAGGAAAGCAGCTGTTTCACCTTCCAAAGGTCTGCAGCTGCCTCAGTGGGAAGTTTTCCTGCTAATGTGGGACTCTGGAGTTTTACCCAACATGTGAAACACCAGAGTAGTGACTATTTGTCTATGAAAATAATAAGAAAAGAAAAGAAAAAACTTTTGTCTTTAAGGTTATCAAACTAAAATGAAACGGAACTCAGATAGTTACTTGACGCACTGTGGGTTTCTGGTTTACGCAATAAGGTCCAAAAACGTCAAAATGCAGTTCAGCGTGGGTTTTATTCCGACTTTGCAGGCAGAACAGAACATGAGGAGCTTTATGAGATCCCTTCCTGCCTCTCCGGCTCTGATTCCCATGGCTTGCTTCTGCTGGCCTCACCTGTTCTCCCACTGCCTGACCAACTGACAACTGAAACTGCTAACTGGTAAAAAAAAAAAAAAAAACATGTGACCACCCAAGTGCGCCCAGAGCTCCCTAAAACCCAAGTATTTATGTGAGACGCCCACTTCCCAAACACAAAATTAATTCAATTAATTTGGTTTATCCTAAACAACTCAAATTAAACAAAAATGCTGATTATCAACCAAAAACTAAGCGAATAATATAAAATAAATCTAAATTCTATGGCTTAACTAGAAATAAAGAAATGGCTCCGACAACCAGAGTCCCACAAACGGACCACCGGCTGCGGGGTCCGGGGGGCTAAAATGAGGGGTTTCTCAGTGGAGTCTGGTGGCTGAGAGCGAAGGCGTCAGCTGCTGCTTTAAGCGGCTGCTCGACACCAACTACAGCAGAGGAAACATCCCAGATGTAGCGGACACTGGAGTTTCTGCAGGTGGCCTTTTAGGCGTGCTGAAGGGGTTTTTTGGGGTTCACTCCTCAGCTGCTGGACTCCTGTCTGCTCCTCCAAAGCCTGAAACTTTCTGCTGCAGCTAACCCTTAAAACATGGAGCTAACTTTCCTGTTAGCTGGAACATTTCAGAGTTCTCCTCAGACTGGATTCAGTGGGCATAAAGGTGTCTTTAACAGAGAGCTCTCTGGATTCATCTCTGTGCTTCAGCCAATCAGGGGGCGGGGCTTGTTCCAAACTCTCCCATTGGTTACTGCTCGTGACGTCAGAGACGGACAGAGCTGCTACTGGCTCCTGCAGCCGGAGCAGCGGAAGTGTTTCTGGAGGAACGGCAGCAGAGCCGCTGGTAATGTTCACAGCTTCTGTTCTACACCTCAGAGTTTATAAAACTCATACAGCACCATCAGAACACATGGTCACCACATGGACCTTTAGGAGTTCAGGCTTTCTGAACACACACATCAGTTCCATCCAGATGTTTTCCACATCTTTTCAGGGTTTCCTGCTGTGGCTTCATAACTCAGATGGAATCAGTCAGTGAGAAACACAGCCGGCTGTGAGAGAAAGTAAAGGTGTTCACCGAGGCTGAACCTGAGTGTTGCTCCCTTCAGTTGGAATCACCAACACAAGTCCTTCCTCTCATGCACGGGCGTTTATCTGCACAACACTGTGGTCAGTCATGCTGTGAGAACTGGAGAAATGAAAACAAACAAATCATAAACTGAACTTCGCAGGATACAAAGCCTTTCCAAAGAGAATAAAAATTAAAGGTGATAGAGAAAGGTTGAATGGGGCATTAATCCTTGTTCTGTGATGTGATATGTAGCCCAAAAAAAATTGGTTGGGTCTGTAATGGCTCAGAACCTCCCTAAAAGGCTCTCTGAAACAGCTGTTACTATGCTGGGTTTAGAATGCGTCGTTTGCCCTTATTGGCGTCGTTTCAGAGCTTATCTGGCAACCTCATTATGAAATGCAGGTAGGTGTTGGCACTATTCGGTTGCCGTTGCTTGATTGGCTGCCCTTGCTCTCACTGAAAAGAAAGCTCATTCCCTTTAGATGAACAAGCCAGAGCTAACGTGCAATTCTTACAACAGGAATATGGCACAACACACATTTAAAACAAAATAAAATGTGATACCTACATGCTGTACTGATTGCTGGGGTTGATTTGTTCAGAATCAGAATCAGGCTGCAGCCGATCACCTTCTCAGCGGAGCGCACACCTCGCTGCAGTCTGTAGCCCCTTTCACACTGCGACCCGCTACCTTAGCGGGTCCAAATTGCACCTTCGACCCACGTCGAGCAATGTGAACGCTTGGCGTGTTGGTGACCCGTGTCGCCTGAAGCCGAGTTCAGGGGGCGTTGCGTATGGCGTGATCTTTGTGCCACCAGGTTGAGCGCGCAGTGACACTGATTTGAGGGCACAGATCTATCTGAAGGAACAATCATTTTAAGCGTGTGCTTATGAATCTCACACACGCTCGCTCATAGGTGCTCGGACACGCGCTCAACTCTGACAAACTGCTCGCGCTCGGCTCTATCTCTCCGCTCGCTCGCGGCTGCGTGTATCCCTTTTCAAACCCAGTTTAGACATAGTCAAAAATGTCTCGAACTTGATGTAGGCTAAAACAGAGTGAAACTTGTCCTCACCTGTCGCTGTTGTTCTGAATCAGCTGTCCATTCTGTCTTTTAAACTCCTCACGTCACGCATCGATTGCGTTCACACCAAACTCGGCTCGGCAAAAAGACTAGGGTCCGACGCGGGTCGAAAGGCGAGTCGAGTTGACGCGGAAGCCCGGGTCGGCAGTGTGAACACAACAGCGGACACGCTAAATTCGCGGATTAAACGCGGGTTATTCCTCAGTGTGAAAGGGGCTTGTCTCTGTCCCTGTCGGAACTGACCCTCACTGAGCATTAAATTCCAACTGAAGCCTGCTCGGAATCGTGCAAGCTTTGTGAAACTGTCCTCCGTGAAATGCGCAGCGCAAAGGAAAAGTCGGCGGTTCAGTGGCGGCTCCTGACATTTTTTTTAGGTAGTGCAATTTCCAGTCTGTGAAAGCTGCATCAGAGTGTGCTGTGCGAAGCTGAACCGATTGCACTGATGCAAACCTGTTATGTTCCCACGCAGGAAATAAAATGTCCAATCGTCCAGAAACTCCTTGTCTTCCTTAAATAAACACAACGCAGTCGAGGGGTTATTTGGTCTGCCAAATAACCAAAGTGACTCTGCAATTTCCCCCGTTATGTCCATAAGTACCATAAAAGTCCATAGGACTGAGCTATATTTGTCTAGGTAGCATAATTTATTGTAATAATTTTAAATTATTTTTTGTTATTTTTTGCATAATTTGCCAATCAGTTAATATTACACCTTAACCATTATTTATTTATTTTCTTCATATTGTTCCAGGATTCTATGAAATAAGTAAACACATAAGCTCTTAGTGTAATTAAAATGACAGCATATAAATCCAAGTCAAGTGTTTATTGAAGTTTTGGAAAATATGACTTAGAAAAGCATAACCAGTTGTCAAACATGGTTAAGTGCAGCTTACTTATGTGAGATTTCTCTCTTTTTTAAATATAATACTGCACCATTAACAATGAATGTGTCATTATACATTCTACTATTATTTTCAACATTATATAAAAGATTTAAATCATTACAAGTCAATGATTGAGCACAAAAGGGTAAGTTATTTGGCTACATCAAATACTACCTGGAAAAATACCAGGGTTGGTGGAGCCCTGGGTTTCATCTTTGCCTCGCAAGGCGAGCCCGAAAATCCTGCAAAATTCTTCCAAACTTCCTTCTCCGCATTAGTACGACGACTAAAGGGAACTTCTGTCAGAAACACTACCGTATTGTTGCACTTGACACTCGCCATCTTCTTCATAGAATGTTTTTTTTTTCTTTCTTTATTGAAAACCACAATGTTACAACAACAAGTAGAATGTTCATGGTCCCGCGCAACAGACATATGACGAAAGCACGTTGTGCGTCGTTTGTGCGAGCACATAAACCCTCATAGAAAATGCATTGGGAGCAAGATTTTTGAAAAAAACCGAGATTCATGTCAATGGGAGCTTCCTGGTGCAAATTCGACCCTGACAGAAATCGCACAAAATGGGCGTAGCAACACCAGGCTCGACCTTAATCTGATTGGACAATGACATATACAACCAGTTTGCCTGCAGTAGATCAGTCCCGCCTTAGCAACTAGATTAAAAAAAAAAAAAAAAAAAAACTCCGTGTTTGGTAGTGCGTCGCACAAATCGCCCCTATGGAGGAGCCGCCACTGCGGCGGTTGTATGTACTGGGGATGCTGTTAAAAATGAATAAAAGCCATTGATCGCGAACATTGCTTTCCGGGATCGTAGTCCGCTTTCACAGCCTTGGGAGGCACACCAGTTCCTGTTTCTTCGCCGAAGGGGCGTGTCTGAAATGGGGGTGGCTGTGGACTTGGGTGTGGGGGGGGCGATTGCTGAAAAAGTGACGTCACTTTTTCACAAAAACGGATTGGCACTTTTTCTGGGGGATATTAAAGCTGCCGTCGGCAGGTTTTCAAAATTGCGAGTCTAAAGTCGGAAAATTCGAACTGATACAACTTTCAGGTCCCTCCCCCAACCTCTAACAAGCTCCGAATCGCCCCCCAAACCCCTCCCCCTCTGTGGACGAGGTTGTGCACGTGAGTTCACACCAGTGTGAGCGCACACAAGCTGGGGCAGACTCACGCTCAGCAGCGTGTGCACAAGCTGTGATTGACAGGTAGGATTCCTCCACCCTAACTTGATTGGTTAAAAACAGCCGGGAGCGCTCGGTTTTTGCAAGTGTAACACACCTGAAATATTGGCTAAAGCCAAGTATGTGTTAATATGTTTTGGTGCACTAATATATGTTTTAAACAAGAGTTTTAAGAAGCATCTAATGTAATGTATTGTATTTCTAACATTGTAGACAACTTGTCATATGAACTTTTATTCTGTTGACGGAGTATTATAGCTTCCTATACGGCCTGCTGTTTGGTTGACAGGGTAACGAGGTTGTCATGGAAACGAAAAGAGAAGCGTGGAGGGGAGGTGAACGGGAGAGACATCGGACGAGACGGAGTTGGAAAAGAGTTTAATGAGTTATTTTTAAGTCAACATGTCAACTACAGACGTTTAGGAGAAAGAGCAGTTCGACACACCGTCTTTCTGTGTCCGTTTGGTTTCAGTTCTTGAGTTATGTTTCGTTTGAGAAGTTTAGTTCACTTTCCACCGTTTGACAGTTGGATACTTTCTACCGTTGGACACTGACAGTTGGATAATGCTATCGAACGAACGGGCAACAACGGAGACTCTGCTAGCCTGTTAAGACCGGATCGCGGGGTTAAGACCAACAGAGGAGGCTTCTTCGTGTCAGAAAACCGTTACCTTGGATGGTCATGGAGTCGGTACTCGGGTGACATCGGTGGATGTTGCGTTTGTGGATACGAGTGTGGATTACATGTCGGCTCTCTGTGAGTAAGCGCTTCAGGTCAATAGACGGTATGAGCTCCAACGCGCGCCATCAGGGTACCCACAATAACTTTGCTTAACCCCGGCCGGGTATTTTTCTTTTTCTTGTTTGTGTATTGTTTTGTCAGTGTCCTGCATTTCTTGCCATTGTGTTTGGGCTTATCATTTTCAACTATAGGCTCAAATAAATGATTATCAGTTTAATATAACTTATGTAATGTTTCACTCTGTTTTATTTCTGTGTGATTGATCAGCTAAAATATGAGCAGTGTGTGTTAAATGAATCTCTGAGGTGTAATTCAGAGTGGGGGCTCGAGAGCACAACCTTAGAACGCACAGCAGTCATCAGTAAACATTACCCCAGGCCTCTGGTAAAGTGAATAATCATCTCTAGACCGTTAATAGCTTAACGCCATACAATGCTGATGAGCAGGTTGGTTACACAAGCATGATTACAGGCTTCAGAGGGAGCTACAGATTTCGTTATTTTTCCTAAACAGCTTATTTAATATTCTACTTCCAGAATCCCATGACAGCTCAAGCTAATATGACAAAAAAAAAGTTATTGACCGCAGCTTTAAAAAAGGGGAGAACTTGAAACAGAGGTTCTGACACTTGCTGGCACTTCGTGTGTACTCCCCACAGCGGGGAGACTCAGAACTAACACCAAAAACGGGAAAAAGACGATTTTGATTATCTGTCCCCTTTAAAGAAACATCTCCAGCACAGACAGCTTCCATAATGCGCTCCATTTGCCTGCAACGTGCCGTGTTTGCATGCAGTGAAGCAGGTGATGTGAAAGCGTCGCTGCAGCATCTGAAACACGTGGGAACATCATGTGAACACCACTCTGCAGACCTCACTGGCCGCGTTAACTCAAGGGCAGCGAGAAAGGAAACTTCCAGCGTTGGGTCTCATCCAAACCTCCGAAGCCTTATTCAGCAGCTGCATGACGTCATCTTCTGAGTAACACGCAGCTGAGGAGCTCTGCTGCTGTGGGCTGATGGTCTGAATAAGGCCCCGCCCCTCTACAACACAGCAACACTCCTTCCACTGTTGGAACATCTCTCCGGGACGTGGTTTACAGCTCAAACATATAAACCCAACAAGCAAATAGCACAGGTGTAACTTTTCTTTGTCCTCTGCTGCTTCTCCTGCTCTGGTAAAACCCACCGGCCCCCGCCCAGCCCATCCTGGTGCTATACCAGTCCCTGTGCTTATAGGAGATGGGCCCACAGTTCTTCCTGTCTAACAAAGAAACATCCATCCATCCATCCATTATCTTCCGCTGGTCCGGGGATCGGGTCGCGGGGGCAGCAGCTTGAGCAAAGAGACCCAGACGTCCCTGTCCCCGGCCACTTCCTCCAGCTCCTCTGGGGGGACCCCGAGGCGTTCCCAGGCCAGCCGAGAGACATAGTCTCTCCAACGTGTCCTGGGTCTTCCCCGGGGCCTCCTCCCAGTGGGACGGGCCCGGAACACCTCACCGGGGAGGCGTCCAGGAGGCATTCTCACCAGATGCCCGAGCCACCTCATCTGACTCCTCTCGATGCGGAGGAGCAGCGGTTCTACTCCGAGCCCCTCCCGGATGACCGAGCTTCTCACCCTATCTCTAAGGGAGAGCCCAGACACCCTGCGGAGGAAACTCATTTCGGCCGCTTGTATTTGCGATCTCGTTCTTTCGGTCACTACCCACAGCTCGTGACCATAGGTGAGGGTAGGAACATAGATTGACTGGTAAATCGAGAGCTTCGCCTTCTGGCTCAGCTCCTTCTTCACCACGACGGGCCGGTGCAGAGCCCGCATCACTGCAGACGCCGCACCAATCCGTCTGTCAATCTCCTGCTCCATTCGTCCCTCACTCGTGAACAAGACCCCGAGATACTTGAACTCCTCCACTTGGGGAAGGATCTCATTCCCGACCCGGAGAGAGCATTCCACCCTTTTCCGGCCGAAGACCATGGTCTCAGATTTGGAGGTGCTGATGGTCATCCCAGCCGCTTCACACTCGGCTGCGAACCGCTCCAGTGAGAGCTGAAGGTCACGGCCTGACGACGCCAACAGAACCAAATCGTCCGCAAAAAGCAGAGACCCGATTCTGAGGTCGCCAAACCGGACCCCCTCAACGCCCTGGCTGCGCCTAGAAATTCTGTCCATAAAAATTATGAACAGAATCGGTGACAAAGGGCAGCCCTGACGGAGTCCAACCCTCACAGGAAACATGTCCGACTTACTGCCGGCAATGCGGACCAGACTCTGACACCGGTCATACAGGGACCGAACAGCCCATATCAAGGAGTCCGGCACTCCATACTCCCGGAGCACCCCCCACAAGAGTCCCCGAGGGACACGGTCGAACGCCTTCTCCAAGTCCACAAAACACATGTAGACCGGTTGGGCGAACTCCCTTGCACCCTCCAGGATCCTGCGGAGGGTATAGAGCTGGTCCACTGTTCCACGGCCAGGACGAAAACCACACTGCACCTCCTGAATCCGAGATTCGACTATCCGGCGGATCCTCCTCTCCAGTACCCCCGAAAAGACCTTACCAGGGAGGCTGAGGAGTGTGATCCCCCTATAGTTGGAACACACCCTCCGGTCCCCCTTTTTAAAGAGGGGGACCACCACCCCGATCTGCCAGTCCAGAGGCACTGCCCCCGATGTCCACGCGATGCTGCAGAGACGTGTCAACCAAGACAGCCCCACAACATCCAGAGCCTTGAGGAACTCAGGACGGACCTCATCCACCCCTGGGGCCTTGCCACCGAGGAGTTTTTTGACCACCTCGGCAACCTCAGCCCCAGAAATGGGAGGTCCCACGTCCGAGCTCCCCAACTCTGCTTCCTCATCGGAAGGCGTGTCGGTAGGATTGAGGAGGCCCTCGAAGTATTCCCCCCACCGACTCACGACGTCCCTAGTTGAAGTCAGCAGGGCCCCGCCCTCACCATACACGGTGTTGACGGTGCACCGCTTCCCCCCCCTGAGCCGCCGGATGGTGGACCAGAATCTCCTCGAGGCCGTCCGGAAATCGTTCTCCATGGCCTCCCCGAACTCCTCCCAAGCCCGAGTTTTTGCCTCAGCAACCGCCGAGGCTGCGTTCCGCTTGGCCTGTCGGTACCCATCAGCTGCTTCCAGAGTCCCACTGGCCAAAAAGGCCCGATAGGACTCCTTCTTCAGCTTGACGGCCTCCCTCACCACTGGGGTCCACCAGCGAGTTCGGGGATTGCCGCCACGACAGGCACCGACCACCTTGCGGCCACAGCTCCGGTCGGCCGCCTCAACAATGGAGGCACGGAACATGGCCCATTCGGGCTCAATGTCCCCCACCTCCCCCGGGACATGGTTGAAGCTCTGCCGGAGGTGGGAGTTGAAACTCCTCCTTACAGGGGATTCCGCCAGCCGTTCCCAGCAGACCCTCACAATACGTTTGGGCCTGCCAGGTCTGACCGGCTTCTTCCCCCACCAGCGGAGCCAACTCACCACCAGGTGGTGATCAGTTGACAGCTCCGCCCCTCTCTTCACCCGAGTGTCCAGGACATACGGCCGCAAGTCCGACGATACGACTACAAAGTCGATCATCGAGCTGCGGCCTAGGGTGTCCTGGTGCCAAGTGCACATATGGACACCCTTATGCCTGAACATGGTGTTCGTTATGGACAATCCGTGACGAGCACAGAAGTCCAACAACAAAACACCACTCTGATTCAGATCGGGGGGGCCGTTCCTCCCAATCACGCCCCTCCAGGTCTCACTGTCATTGCCCACGTGAGCATTGAAGTCCCCCAGCAGGACGAGGGAGTCTCCCGGAGGAGCACTCTCCAGTGCCTCCTCCAGGGACTCCAAAAAGGGTGGGTACTCTGAACTGCCGTTCGGTGCATAAGCACAAACAACAGTCAGGACCCGTCCCCCCACCCTAAGGCGGAGGGAGGCTACCCTCTCGTCTACCGGGGTGAACCCCAATGTACAGGCGCACAGCCGGGGGGCAATAAGTATGCCCACACCTGCTCTACGCCTCTCACCGCGGGCAACTCCAGAGTGGAAGAGAGTCCAACCCCTCTCGAGGAGGCTGGTTCCGGAGCTCAAGCCATGCGTCGAGGTGAGTCCGACTATATCTAGCCGGAACCGCTCAGCCTCGCGCACCAGCTCAGGCTCCTTCCCCAGCAGAGAGGTGACGTTCCACGTCCCAAGAGCCAGCTTCAGTAGCCGAGGATCAGACCGCCAAGGTCCCCGCCTTCGGCTGCCGCCCAGCTCACACTGCACCCGACCCCCATGGCCCCTCCCACGGGTGGTGAGCCTGTCGGAAGGGGGATCCGTGTCCTTTCTTCGGGCTGTGCCCGACCGAGCCCCACGGGCACAGACCCGGCCACCAGGCGCTCGCCGGCGGGCCCCACCCCTGGGCCTGGCTCCAGGGGGAGGCCCCGGTGACCCGCGTCCGGGCAAGGGAACACGGTGTCCATTTTCTTTAATCATCATAGGGGTTCTTGTGAGCTGTTCTTTGTCTGGTCCCTCATCTAGGATCTGTTTGCCATGGGTGACCCTACCAGGGGCTTAAAGCCCCAGACAACATAGCTCCCAGACTCATTGGGGCACGCAAACCCCCCCACCACGGTAAGGTGACAGCTCGGTAAGGTGACAGCTCAAGGGGGAGAACAAAGAAACAATAACAAAGAAACAAAGAAACACAAAACTAACAATTATTAACCTACAAATAAACTCTGTCAATAACCCCCCAAAATATAAAGTAAACTCAGAATACATTTGAACCAAATTCAAAGTAATGAAGATCAGGAATAAACAGCTCCAACAGTATTTATGTTTCCAGGATTTATTTTACCGACTCACAGCTCACAGCTCTCTCTCCCTCTCGGCTTTATTTTGAAGGAAGCGGGAGTTCCTTCATTCTGTGCATAATTATTTTATTCCAATGGTGCAGAGTTGAATGTTAGAATATTATTACTTTGCACTATAGTTCAGGTTATTTAAATGTTCTCTTTGTGCAGTTTCATACATTTTATTATAATTTTGCACTGTTTCACACTGAATGTTCATTTATTGGCTGTTTGGGTTATTAGAATTTATTTAGAGAGAAAGAAAGAAAAATAAATGTTTGGCCTTGGAGACTTCTGGACTTTTAGCCTTTTTCACAATGATTTGGGACGTGCTTTGGAGAGTATCCCATCACTACATTGAAATGTGGGAAATCTTTATGAAATTAAGTTTTATGATGGAAGAGAGCAGTCATATTAAAGGACCATTTCGGTCGTTTACAACATCCAGCTGTATTGCCCAATCTACCCATAATTTAGCCATAGCAAAGACGCAAAAAAATGTCATCCGACCCTGACAGTGTTGCATGCACGGAGATGTCGGACTGACAACATAGCCATGGGGGCATGGATTTATATTGTGTTTCAAACGCTATCTTTATACCTCTTCTACAGCTCCAAACAACATAACACTTACGTGGTAGTGAGTAGAGGGTCCCTAAAGCCAAACCCAAGTGTCCCGAGGTCTTCATGTGGTCCGATAGAGAGTCCAGAATGAATTTAATCAAGCCAACCTTTCCGGAAATGTTGCAGCTGCCGCTACAGACCGTGGTGAAGTTGGTTTGATATTAGATATTCGACAGATATTCACAATAAGGAAATAAGGTGTCTTTTTTTTCAAACAAATATCAAAAAACACAATAAAACACATTATAAATCCATGCCCCCATGGCTATGTTGTCAGTCCGACATCTCCGTGCAAGCAACACTGTCAGGGTCGGATGACATTTTTTTGCGTCTTTGCTATGACTAAATCATGGGTAGATTGGGCAATACAGCTGGATGTTGTAAACGACCGAAATGGTCCTTTAATACTTTAACAACACTGTCATAGACAGATAGATCAGTTTCAAACTAAACTTCTCCTAAAGGTTGTTGTACTGTGTCAGTCTGAATGTTTTACTGACAGCATTGTTGTCCCGTTGTGTCTGAAATGGAGGGAAATCTGTTCCAAAGTCATTTTGTTCATATGATGAAGGCAGCCAGCTGCAGTCTGCAGATTCAGTCTTTATGCTGTGAGCAGGGCGTTTCTGCCCTCTAGTGGCCACAGATGGGATCTACAGAAAAGGTCAAGCTGGAGATGTTACAACTGACTGACACTTCCGGTGGTACCTTTCACAATAAAACGCTGTTAACGCTGTGCTGCACCTCACAGACGTAATATAAAGCTGTTTGATCTGTTAACAGCGGAAACTTGTTTTACTCAGGAGTGACTGAATGTAAATAAGTTGGTGGCCTCTTTGTGTGAAAGGCGCAGGTTTTTTCTTCAAGTTTAAACTAAGCTACAGCTAACGCTAGCTAGTTAGCAGCAGTTAGCTAGCATCTCTGTTAGCTCCGGTTATATTTGGTTTAAAGGTTAAGCAGAGAATGAGTGAATGTGGTGCTAAAACGTGGCTACTTCATGTGACAGTAAATCTAAACAGAGCAGACTTTATAGTTCTCGCTGTACCATGGTGCTGGTGATCTGACTTCCGGTTAAATCATGAAGCATTGATTGATGTAGCTGTGCGGTTTAACCGCTAGAGGGCAGTAATAACGGCCGTTTCATTTCCCAGCGCTTCTTCATGGCAGATATGAATGAATAAACACACACAATAAGGTCTGTGGAACACGAACATGATGCATGATGAACTTCTCCACTGTAACATGTGTTTAGGTAGAATTAAGACTCTTCTGAGGCTCCAACAACTTTCTGCTTTCAGCCTTTCTGCTGCTCAGGATGCAGAAGCTGCAAACTCTCCTGAAAAACCTGCTTTTTAAAATGGAATTATTATTTTTCAGTGCTTTTGACAGTTCTGACTCTTTGAATATAAGGTGACTCAGACATATTGTATCATAATCAGACCTCTACGTGATGAAGGACGCTGCTTGGCCACAGAGTTGGAAACATGGCTGCTGATGGAAACTGAAGTCTCAGCTTTTAAATCAACATGACACTTTTCTTTGGACACGTTTCCCCTCCTGTGGGCTCATTCACTCCTTCAGGCATTAAGCTGCTGCGCTGCCAACATCTGGACACAGTACAGATGCAGATGAGTCTGAGAGCGTGTCCGAGGGCTCAAATGAAAAGTTGATCTGTATGGATGGGGAACATTTTGCTCAGTTTAACTGAACGCTCACATGTAAAGTAGAAACACACAGTCTCATGTGAGGGAAAGTAAATAAGTGTCCCAGTTAGAACTCATTTGGACAAATAAAAATCATGGTATGACTGAATAAGCACTAAAGGCTGATCTGATACGTGATTGATAACAGTCGAGCCTGATGGACAATCCCTGCACTTACACACATCTCAGGTAGTCTGTAAAAGGGGAATAAAAGGAACTTTAATCCTTTTCAGTTATCATATTGTTATGTTTTCATGTTGTTGTTGTAGTGGCTCAGGTTTCTAGCATCTAATAATTAAGCTTTGATTTAACTTTATTCCTCCCTGTCTCCAGCCTGTGAGCTTGTATTTGGGCCCTTCCTTCATTTCTTACGAGACTCTTGGGCTTCCAGCAGAAGAATGGGTCTAACGCTGCCGGGGCCGCCTGAGGTCAACAGGATGCTGAGCTGCATCAGTAACACCAGGACCTTTAACCACTCTGAAGCTGTGAAGGAGCTTCTCTTCTTTTCACACACTGAGTTAGCGGCTCCACCAGCTAAAGCTGACATTTTCAGCAGGTTGTTCAGTAAACAGAGGACCAAAGCAGCAGCCACTTTAAATAAACTCCCTCATTTCAGCTCCACATTCAGTCCGTTTGATGTCATCAGAGATTCAAAGTCCCTGCTACTGAGTGGCATCAGAGTGCAGTTACCCAAACGTTTGCTCCATGTGCTCCATCCATCCATCCATCCAAACAGCTGCAGGCTGACACACAGGAAGTGGAAGAGTCCAACCACATCTATAGAGGAGGACTCCAGACATAGATCTGTATAGAATGGCTAGATGTGTTACGTCTGAGTTTAGAACGTCCGCACAAGTCGGCCATCTTACCACAGGCAAGCTGCCTGGCGGGAGACAGTCAAACCTGAGGTAACCATAGTTACGCTAAGTGATCTGCTCTGACGCTGTTACTCTTATCTCGCAGAAATCTCCACCATTTTACACTGTTTGTTTTCCACATTCAGTACTTTACATACTAAAAGACCCTGTGTGATATTTTATTTATTCGGTCATCTGTGCAATAATTCACGTCACTACTGTGCAATATCTTATCTATTTATGGTCAGACTATGTGCATACAATGTGTAATTAACACAAGTGTAGTGCAATATGGGCAATAACTCAACCATAGTGCTATAAGTTATTTTATTTAACTCTCTTTACTTTGTATATCTTGTATATGCTATATACTTTTTTACACTTTGTTTTAGATTATTCTATATTAATTATATTTTAATGATATATTATATTAATTATTCTATATTATACTGTATTTTAGATTTATAGAGATCCTATGTGTGTGTTTGGAGCTACTGGGGATTTGAGTTTCCCTGAGGGAGTCATCCCAAGGGGTAAATAAAGCTGAGTCATGGGGCAAATAAACGTGAAATATTTACGTTTTTTAATAAATATGGACTTCGTCTGTAGTGTGATAATTAGCTTACGACTTTGATGTTTATAATAACCTAAACGTTTGAGAATTAAGCAAGTTATGTCTTGAATGTTTCACCATCAACACAACAGAGCTGCCTGTGGTAAGATGGCCGCCATCTGCGGACGTTCCAGCACTTAGACTGATCCACTGGAGAAGTTTACTCATATTAAAATAAAACTAACAAATAGAAATCAGTAAAAAAACAATGTATCTGATACTTTGGGAGTCTTTACTTGTTTGTCTGAAATTAATTCTTTGTTACAACCATGGTTGCGATTGTCCCATTCTGTTGTGTTGTGTTCCATTGTGTAGCCCAGGTGGAAAAACACACATTAGATTATATTAGAGACCAATAAAAGAAGCGGGAGAGTATTTATTTTATGTTTACATCGGCAAAGCTTAATGTTCCTGTTGCATTTGAATGCGCCGCACAGTTCGTATGACCCCACGTGGGGAGTTCTTCAACAGCCAATCAGGGGCTACGCAGGCCACGTTCAGCCTCTCAGCTCGGAGGTGAACTGCCGGCGCGCGATTTTGCCGTTATTTTCTGACCTTAACCAGAGAAGTGAAGCGCAGCTGCTTGTGAAGAGGACAGAAAAAGGAGAAAAATCCCGAATTACACTGAAAGAAAGTCAGAGCACATACCGATAGGAAGTCCGGAGCCGAGTGGCTACACAAAGGAGACAAGTACGTCGGTAAGACGAGTCAGTTATTAAAATAAAGGCTTGTTAACGCTTACCGTTGTCCATGCTAATGCTAGCTCTGTGGCTAACAGGCTAACCACTTACCCTTCATCTGTAGAGCCGCTGCTAAGCTCTGTGGCTAACAGGCTAACCACTTACCTGTCATCTGTAGAGCTGCTGCTAGCTCTGTGGCTAACAGGCTATCCACTTACCTGTCATCTCTTGAGCCGCTGCTAGCTCTGTGGCTAACAGGCTAACCACTTACCTGTCATCTGTAGAGCTGCTGCTAGCTCTGTGGCTAACAGGCTATCCACTTACCTGTCATCTCTTGAGCCGCTGCTAGCTCCGATATCGGCATACTTTGAAATACAGAGACCAACGGTGAGAAACTTGTCTTTTTAGCTTTTAGCAAAATCCATTGGCTGATATGAACTGAGGTTGTTAATGGTGTGATATTTTGGAACTTGTGTGTATTGAGTCTTTTATTTTATGTCGATATATATAGAAATATATTTAAGGGGAAGTTGTTTTGTGATCCTAATGCCAATTTAAAGGGAAAAAGAAAGCAATTTTAGCCTAGCAAGCCAGACCCGTACAGCAAAAAGCTGTACAGGGGTCTCGTGACGCTGGATAGCAGTTTGGGCGGGATAAACGGCTGTCTGTCAAGTTAAATGCCACGCAATAGGATGGCGCAACAACCAATCAGAGCGATGAAGAAGTTTTACGTAGTCAACGCGACGGAATGTACATTGTGGTCTATGTACTGAAAATCTGATTTCTCTTAAGCTCTAAACTCTGTAAACTTTAGCAACATTTGAAACATTTTCAGGCGAGAAAGTAGTTGTTTAGATCCCCAACGTGTTGAAAATCTGACAAAATACCGGCTATTTACAATTTTGTTCCCACGAATTCGGCGCTGCTAAAGCTAGCCGCAGTGAGCAACGCACTTCCTGTTTTGCCGTTTTGACTACTCTCGTCCCGTTAACGGAATTTGATCAATCAAATGCCTTACCGGAGAGTTTTGTCACCTCTGAGAGGAAGATCGGCCCGCTGTCTTCGGTACATAATGCTCGCAATTGACTGGGGATTGCTCTCAGATGTAAGTTTACTTCGTTTCCCTATTGAGAATGAGGAGTTGTCGTCATAGTACAGAGCCCCGCCCCTATCCGCCATGTTGGCAGAATGCTAGCGAGAAAACGCCGTTCTCTCCGTTCGTTTACATTGTACGCATGTGTTTTTAAATCAGTAAGTGTAAACAGTACGGAATTGCAAGAACATGCCTGGAAATCAATGCTGTGTGAAGAACTGTTCCAGTACCTCACACAATACGTTTGGGAAACATAGGAACAACGAAATACGTTATTTTAGGTTTCCTAAATGGATGCAGCATCAGGGAGAGCACAGTTCGGTAAAGTTAGATATTGGCAGATTCAGACTTCCGGGATCAATAACTCAGAAGTGAGACGTTGTTAAAACACAAAACAAGAATATTTTCAACCGTAGTAAGATAGACAAGGAGCTACAACCTAACTTTCATCAAAACGAGCCATCGTCGCCGTCGGAGCCACAACATGAGTGTTTCTGTGCAGCCGGCTGTGAGAGCAGCGAGCAGGGACCGTCTACAAAGTGCAACCGAAGAGAGACATTACAAAAAAGAATCAATAAATATTCAATAACTTCACTAGGATACAGTGTAGTGTCACCAAACTCACTACACGCTTCACTGGCCTCCTACAGATTAAACTACAACTCTTGGTTTGAAAAAAAAAATAATTTTTCATAATTTCTTGGAATTTTTATTTGAAATATTAATCAATAACTTATAGATGATACAGTGTAGTGTCACCAAACGCTTCATTGGTCTTAGCATCTTTATTTAGGGTTGCACAGTACACAATACCAAGGAGTGTCTTTCTTTGGTGTTAATAATAATAATAATATTTCTAATAAAAATTCCCAGAAATTCTGAAAACTGAATTTCTTTCAAACCAAGAGTTGTAGTGTAATCTGTAGGAGACAAGTGACATGTGTAGGGAATTGGGTGACACTACACTGTATCATCATGAAGTTATTGATTAATATTCCTAATAAAAAATTCCCAGAAATTATGAATTTTTTTTTTTTTTTTTTCAAAGCAAGAGTTGTAGTTTAATCTGTAGGAGACAGGTGAAGCGTGTAGTGAGTTTGGTGACACTACACTGTATCCTAGTGAAGATATTGAATATTTATTGATTCTTTTTTGTAATGTCTCTCTTCGGTTGCACTTTGTAGACGGTCCCTGCTCGCTGCTCTCACAGCCGGCTGCACAGAAACACTCATGTTATTGGTGTGGCTCCGACGATGGCTCGTTTTGATGAAAGTTAGGTTGTAGCTCCTTGTCTATCTTACTACGGTTGAAAATATTCTTGTTTTGTGTTTTAACAACGTCTCACTTCTGAGTTATTGATCCCGGAAGTCCGAATCTGCCAATATCTTTCCAACTTTACCGAACTGGAGAGCAGGTGTCTGACCTGCTGCAGGGAGCTCGTAAGGATCAATATTTTGGATGCTGGACAGTTTCTCCAAATACCACTGCTTTGCGCTTGTAATAAGCTTGTCCCTGTAAGGTCCCTTTTCTTTCGCCTTATCTCTCTGCATTGCTTTGCTTTCTTTCTTTCTTTTGTATTAGTCTCTGCCCTGCCGAAATGACAAATGCGGGAAGATATCCGTTAAGCCTGGTTTATAGTCGGTAACGCAAGACGCAAAGCAAGACGCAAGGAGAAACGCAAGCCCTTGCGCGGTTGCAAGCCCCCCATTGCGAGCTTGCGTGTGTCACCTCATTTTTCTAAACTTTACGCAAGAAAAGACGCAAGCCTACTACTTGAAAACGGCATACTCATCGATCAGACAGTATGCAGAGCGTTTACACACAGTGCACTTCACTCCTGTCCGAGCCGAAATCAGCCGGCCTGAAAAGCTGATTTCCATTAAGCTATAAACTGTGTAAATATATAACTTTAGCAACATTTGAAACATTTTCAGGCAAGAAAGTAGTCGTTTAGACCGCCAAGGTGTTGAAAATCTGACAAAATACCGGCTGTTTACAAGAAGAAGAAGCATGAATCCACTCGAAGAGCTCCTGGCGGTGAATTTGCTTTCATCATAGTAGGCTTGTCATTGAAAAAACCCGCTACTCCACCTACTGTCCTGGCAGTGAATCGCCACGCAGCACACGCAAGCGCCGACAAAGCTAAATGAAGTATAAACGTCTCGAGCCATTTACATAAACGCAAGAAGAAAGCGCAAGGGCAGTAAAAAGAAGTATAACTCAGCCTTTAAGTTAATGGCGTTGCCCCTGGCAACCAATAGATTCTTCTGCCAACATGGCCGACCGGCCGACCGGAGTCACGTGACTCCTCATTCTCAATAAAGCTAAAGAGAGCTAGCTAATGAAACTTTTTTTATTTTTTTTTTTAAAAAAAAATTTTAACCTCTCTCTTGAACTTTTTTTTTTTTTTTTTTTTTTTGAAGTTTGTACATAGTCCAGGAGTTTATTATTATCAACACAAGCCTAATTATTTTTTATTTTTTTTAAATGAACTTTATTGAAAAAGGTGGTACATACAAACAATTATACATTGAACAGCAGACATGTGGTTCAATATTTATGTATCTATGTATCAACAAAAATAAATAAATGATAAATAATTCTCTTTTTTTTTTCTTTTTTTTATAAACAATGTAAAGGACAATTTAGATTAGGTTAGGCTACATTAAATCAACTAAAAGAAAAAACAAACAAAACACAAAACTAGAGGAATACATTAAAGAACATTCAAAAGTCTTTAATTTTTCTTATTATTTACAAACTTAAGAGACTTGAAAAGAGCGGACATTTCTAACATAAAAACATTAAAGAAAGGCTGATTTTTCTGCCATTTTTGTTTATGAATAAAAAAACTTAGCTTGCAAAATATAAAAGTTAACAAAAAATTCAAACGATGGATCTTTTGAGTTTTCATAGTAAAAGAAAATATCTTTAAGAGAGAAAACATAATGGCCATGCTGTGCAAAAAGATAAGAACTGAGGTTTGCTAGAAATACCTCTCTCTGGAACTACACACTGAAACGTTGCACCTCTGTCGTCACTAGGTAGCCCGGCCTCCGACACCGCTCCTCACCATTTGATTGGCTCGATTAAGTTTTGATTTGGAACCTCGCAAAACGACCACAAGTGACTAGACTAGCCCCGGAGCAAATTCCATTTGCGGCCACTAGGGGCGTCTAGATTTCTAGGCTAAAGCAATTTGATATGTCATGATGAATGTAAAATAATATTTTATTCTGTAGTATTTCAACTAATTGAAGGAATTTATTTAATTTCAACTGTAAGTTTAAAGCGGCTCAGAGGGTAATTTTTGGTGCAGTTTCTCTCGCATTAGTAGGCCGCTATTGTAGGAGTAATTAAGCACACTTCTTTGATACCTCTGAACAAACTCAATGTGTACTGTTACTGTGTTTGCACATGGTTTATGATTTATATTTTGAATGATAATGGTTACCTACCATAAGTGTTATTGAAACACTGTTCACATGAACAGTTAAATGTGAGTTCTTGAATGTTTAGTCCTCATATTTGATATGTTTGAACATTGAATGTTGTACAACTAAAACTGAAGATTTGATAAGATTTATGTGATGTTTGATGCAATATTCTGCATTTTAGACATTTAAACCTTAAACGATGCATCAGAGAGTAGAGTGTAATAAATATGACCTTGTTTATAGGCCAGGTTTTTGAGAGGACGGTGCAAATCCGGATCAGGACGAGATTCCGATCGAGACCGGTGGCAAGCCAAGACTTGCGACGGAGATACACAGGTACACACTCACATACACATACATTCCCATGAACCTTTTAAAAAAACAGGTGCACCTGCAACGAATTCTTATTTTTTTAAGGGCCCCAACGGACAATTTTATTTCATCTCAGTGAGCACACTATTTTATTTTGGTCATTCATGTATGTTTTTTGTAACTTGAACATTTTTCTTGATTCTGTGAAAAATACAAGAGTAGCTACTCAACGTTTATCCCTCTGCCAGATTCCTTATTGTTGCTCAACACATTGGCTCCTAGCGGATTTGGTGTCTTCTGATTCTGGCCAGAATCTTATTAATAGTCTAACTTGTTATTATACTGTAATTCACTTTATCATTGCTAAATTGGTTACAGTTGCGTTGATTAAGTGATAAGTAGGCAATCCCATGCCCTTCAAACACAAAAGTGGCTGCAGGAAGCAGAACGAACGCAAAGAGCAAGATGGAAGGGTGACTAAACTGCCCAAATGATCTTCATTTGGATTTGTGGCGAAGACTGTTCAGAGGACGCTACGACTCTGACCCCCATCCTAACAGCAATGAGTGGGAAACTCAGCCACCACGGTAGGCTAATCACGTAACGTTTACCGTCTGGTATAGCCTAATTAAGTGACATGGCTATTAAACGTCATAAAATGCACGTATAGGCCTATAGGCTAAGGCAGCATCTAGGTTGATATTGTAATCTATTTGCAGGATGTAGTCGGAAAATAGCTAAAGCTAGATAGGCTAAACGTTAAGCTTAGCATATCTAACGAAAATAGACCCCCTGAAGAAGTTGTATTAATGTTTTCACATGTGTGGTCTATCTGCTCATTATACACTGTTTCTCCAAAATCATTTTGATCGATGAAATGCTGTGTTCATTGGTGTTTTCATTCAAACATATTGTGCAACTTTTAATGTGTGTAGCCCACTGTACATCATAAGTAAATTTCCCTCCACTATTTAAGCTTGGGCTCTGACTACATCTTAAAATGTCTCTTGGCATATTTAGTACCCCGTCAAGTCTACGCTTATGAGTGAATATCATCTTGTTAGTCTGGCTAAGGACACACGCACAGTCAAATACATATGTGATGAGTTAAAGATGAAAATAGCTTAGTGGGTAGGCCTGTGAGAGCCCAAAGACGGTGCAGGCCCGTAGGCACAGGGTGTTCTACAAAGTCTAAAAAGATGCATGTGGAGGCATTACAAAAATGTATATATTGAATTCGTCTTCTTCATCGAAAATGTAAACATTCTTTGAATGCAATACTGCCTAAAACCGCTATCTACAGTCTCCGTTTCTTACTTTGAAATCCTCTCAAAAACGCAGGAAATGCCATTTCAGAGGGTTGAATTTTCAAAATATTTCGGGAGGGGCATGCCCACGGACCCCCCTAGAACAAAGTCCCAAAAATATACAAAAAGAACCCCCCCAAGCAAAATCCTGGCTACGGGCCTGTTCAAGACATAACATGCTTAATTCTCAAACGTTTAGGTTATTATAAACATCAAAGTCGTAAGCTAATCATCACACTACAGACAAAGTCCATATTTATTAAAAAACATCAATATTTCACATTTATTTGCCCCATGACTGAACTTTATTTATCCCTTGGGATGACTCCCTCAGGGAAATTCAAGTTCCCAGTAGCTCCAAACACACACATAGGATCTCTATAAATCTAAAATACAGTATAATATAGAATAATTAATATAATATATCATTAATATAGAATAATCTAAAACAAAGTGTAAAAAAGAATATAGGCTATACAAGATATACAAAGTAAAGAGAGTTAGATAAAATAAGTTATAGCACTATGGTTGAGTTATTGCCCATATTGCACTACACATGTGTTAATTACACATTATGCACACAGTCTGACCATAAATAGATAAGATATTGCACAGTAGTGACGTGAATTATTGCACAGATGACCGAATAAATAAAATATCGCACAGGGTCTTTCAGTATGTAAAGTACTGAATGTGGGTTTTTGAGTGTTCCTCTGTCCGTGACCCCCCCTCCCCCCATAGATATGTATAGAATGCAATTCTACATATCTATGCCCCCCCATGTGATGAGTTGTACAGTCTCTCTCTCTCTCTCTCTCTCTCTCTCTCTCTCTCTCACTCTCACTCTCTCCCTCATCCTCCTGCTTTTCTTCTTCTTTCTTTCTTTACTTTACTAGTTTAACCTCATGTCATATGGTCTGTCTGATCTCAGTCCTGCTTCAGGTGGAAATCATAAAGTTTCAATTTGTAGAAAATTTTTTCAGATGGTTTTTCAATTAAAGGAGCAAATATCCTAAACACTCTGCTTGTGAGTGACTGACTGACTTGAATAAAAACATTTCTTGGGTTAGGGGGGGTTGCACAGTGTAAGATTTAAGATAAAAATGCTATGGAGAAGTGAGATACACAGTATAAAAAACTAGACCTACCTAGAAAATAAATAAATAAATACTCAACCTGACATATGGCTATCTGCATTTCTTCTAATATAAAAGGCCCCCATGTGTGAACGGCTTAACGCTGTCACTTTAACAGATTGATGAAGCTGTTACTGTTGTGTATCTCCTGTGAAAACAGCCTCAGAGTTTCTGTTGTTGTGTGTGTCTGCAGCCTGTCAGGCTGTCTGATCACAGAGGAAGGCTGTGCTTCTCTGGCTGAAGCTGTGACCTCCAACCCCCCCCCCCACCTGAGAGAGCTGGACCTGAGCTCCAACCATCCAGGAGCCTCAGGAGAGAAGCTGCTGAGGGCTGCTCTGAAGGATCCACACACACTCAGGTATGGAGAGGCCTTTATATTTTTACACAGAACCAGTCACAAGTCTGGACACGTCAACCCATTCACTGAGATGTTTCTAAAGTTTTTATTAGTTGCTGTAAATCAAGAAAAATGCCAAGTCTACCTTATGATAATCACTGGAAACTATTACCTAACTATGGTCTGCCTCTATCAAGGTCCAGATTCCAAACAAAGAGACTTGTTTGTTGTCAGCTTTCCTCAGTGGCAGCAGGAAGCTGCTGCAGGTTACTTATTGATGAATTAATGTCATATAAAGCTGTAGCAGCTGACCTCTGATCACTTTAAGACTCTTTTACGGTGTGCAGAGTTTCAGAGTGACAGCAGCCCTCAGACACAGAGGACTGGTGTCGGAGAAGGAGCAGAGCATTTCCTCTTCTTCTACACAGACCTGGTCCAGACAGCAGAGAGCTGCAGAGGGAAGAAGTTCATGGAAGAAGCTGAGTAAGTACACTTTGATTCATTTAAAGGCACAATCTTCGATTTTTATGTCATTTTGAAGTGTATTGCATACAAAAAACACCTATACATACCATAAGAGTGTGCAGAAATAATCCTACTGGCATGTCCTAACCAAAGTTTATACGCAGCATAGCTGAGTTTTACTGCAGAATTAGCATGCTAAACTGATAGCGCCGGCCCGGCAGTTTTCTGGCCAGGAGGTGGCGATATAGAGTAAAATCAACCCCAGGCAGTAAAAGAACCAGAAGAAGAGCCTGCTCTGAGGAGGAGTGAGTGGGGTGGGGCCGGGGCCAGCGCCAGCGCCAAACCAGCGATTTCTTCTGCTGCCTGGGGTTGAACGGAGGTTGATTTTACTCTATATCGCCACCTCCTGGCCAGATATCGCACATTGTGCCTTTAACAAAGTCTCCGAGCAGAGAGAGATTTCCTCTGCTGATGAGACACAAGTCATGTGAGCTGAGAGTAAACAGCAAAAATCAGTGTGCTGATGAGGATTTTTTTCTTTTTTGCGATCTCAAACTGTATCCTGATAAAGGGTAAAGTGTGAAGTATGATTTTTTTTCCTCCTCCTCTCACCTAATGTGGTACCTTTTTTTCTTTTATCAATGAGCTGCGTGCCCTCTCCTTCTGGCAGCGCACTGCAGTGAGCGCATGGCCATGGTCACCTGTCTCCCCTGTCTGTTTTTCATGTTGTCTGTCAGGATGGGCGTACTGGAACCAAATTTCGTTATGCTGTAAGGTGTAATGACAACTAGAAAGAGCTGTTCCTGCGAAACAGCTGTGAGAATGCAAGAGCTGAACAACCATGCTAAAAAATCTTAAGAAGCTAAAAAAAGCTAAAACAGCTGAAGAAGCTAAAGCTAAAGGAGCTGAAGAAGCTAAAGCTGAAGGAGCTAAAGAAGCTAACAGCTGAAGGAGCTAAAGCTAAAACAGCTGAAGAAGCTAACAGCTGAAGAAGCTAAAGCTAAAGGAGCTGAAGAAGCTAAAAGCTAAAGGAGCTGAAGAAGCTAAAAGCTAAGGGAGCTAAAGAAGCTAAAAGAAGCTAAAACAGCTGAAGAAGCTAACAGCTGAAGGAGCTAAAGCTAAAACAGCTGAAGAAGCTAACAGCTGAAGAAGCTAAAGCTAAAGGAGCTGAATAAGCTAACAGCTGAAGGAGCTAAAGAGTTAGAGTTAGAAGTTAGCTAAAAAAGCTAAAAAAGGCTAAACAGCTAAAGAAGCTAAAAGAAGCTAAAAGCTGAAAGAGCTATGGAAGCTAAAAAAGGCTGAGAAGAAACACGAGTTTGAAGTTGAAATGACATTTAAAAGACGAAAGTGTAATGATTTCAAGCTAGAAACAGTATGCTTAAATAGTTACAAATTTTTTTTAATTTTGAGCTGACATGCTGGGGATTGAACCCGGGCCGCCCGTCTCTGCGAGACCCAAAATTCCTAAGACAGGTCTGCTGTAGACAGCCATGTCATTTGTATCAACGTCCAGGTTTAAAAAAACAGGTCTTTTAGCATTTTAAAATGCTTTTTGGGGCTTTTTAAGTGCTTTTCAATCGATTTTCCCATTGAATTTTGGGTCTCGCAGAGACCCAAAATTCTTAAGAGAGGTCTGATGGAGACAGTTATGTCATTTTTTTTATGAAGGTCCTGGTTAAAAAACAGTTTTAATGCCATTTTAAATAAGCTTAAGTGCTTGATGTTAAGTGCTGTAGCTTTAAAAAGGCGAACTGTCCCTTTAAAGCAGCAAACTGTCCCTTAAAAGAGGCGAACTGGGCCTTTAAAGCGGCGAACTGTGCCTTTAAAGAAGTGTTCTGTACCTTTCAAAAGGCGAACTGGCTCTTTAAATTAGCGTTCTGTAGCTTTAAAAAGGCGAACTGGCCCTTTAAAGCAGCAAACTGTCACTTAAAAGAGGCGAACTGGGCCTTTAAAGCGGCGAACTGTGCCTTTAAAGAAGCGTTATGTACCTTTAAAAAGGCGAACTGTGCCTTTAAAGAAGCATTCTGTACCTTTAAAAAGGCGAACTGGGCCTTTAAAGCAGCGTTCTGTACCTTTAAATAGGCGAACTGGCCCTTTAATGCATTTACTTGGATACTTGGATAAGATATGGAAGCCCCAAAATGGCTACTGACGGGCTCCATCTCGGTCTATTCTTCCTAAGCAGTCTGTCTCAGCCCTGAGCAGGCTCTTAAGCTTGTTGCTAGGAGACCGCTCGTTAAAGTTTGCATAGACTTTTAACTGACACCTGCTGCAAATGACAGAGACTTCTCCCTGCTTAAAATGAAGCCTTTCTGATTTCCGGCTACTTTCTCGAACAAACGGTCACAGCTCGAAAAGTAAAGCTCGAATCCGTATCATTTTTGTACCGTGAGCGCCACAAGGGACGGCCGAATCCAGCGGTGTGATTTTCATTCAGCTAACCCCTCGGGCTCCTTTTAAATGGCAATTTTAAAATCACATTTAAACACTGATTTTAGGATTTTAGCCATTTATAATGGGATTGAGGGACGGAACTTTGCGCTCAAAGGCAATTTGTGATAAATCTGGGTGGCAGAGGTCAATGAGTGTGACATTGTGTGAAAGAGGACAAGTTTTCCTACATTTTAAGGTATAATTTGTTTCTCTCAGTTAAACTGTATGAAAGTTATAGTAATTTGTTTGAAAAGTTGAAACTTATCAGCACTGCTGAATGTCTCACTCTAAAATCCAAGAAGGAACCTAATCTTCATGTTTTTTAAACTGTCGTATTTCAAAATTGGCTGAATATTATTAAAAGATGAAACAATTGGTAACAGCTGAATGTCTTATGAACATTTTAAAATTTGAATGGTGTCTCTAGGTTAAAGTATGCTGAAGCAGTTACGATTTGAAAAGATTTGAAGGATTTGAAGGATTTGAAAGGATTTCAAGATAAGGATTTGAAGAACTTAATTTTCATATTTTTGAAACTGTCATATTTCAAAATTGGCTGAATATTTTTAAAAGATGAAACAATTGGTAATAGCTGAATGTCTTATGAACATTTTAAAATTTGAATGGTGTCTCTAGCTGAAAGTATGCTGAACTAGTTAAGATTTGAAGGATTTGAAAGGATTTGAAAGGATTTGAAGATTTAACATTAGTTTCAATGGGAAAAAAGTTGAACAAAAAGCTTAATATCTTAAAAAGTTGAAAAGTTAGAAACACCAAAAGTAATAGCAGAAAAGAGCTGAAAGAGCTGAACATTTTGATACCAAATTTGTTGAAATAGCTAAAAGTATGCTGAAGTAGTTGAAGGACAAAAATCGGCGGAAGACGGAATAATAATAAAGAGAAACAGAAATGTAATAGTGAGAATGCTTAATGCATTCTCACAATAAATGTGATTGTATTGTAGGAGCTGCAGCTTGTTAGCAACATGAAATGTTTCCCACTCAGCCTGCTGCTGTTTTCTCCTCCAACAGAGGAACTCTGCCTGGAATGTGCTGTTCACTCACACTCTGTTCATCACTGCTCTCTGAACACACTCACAGTGAAACTCAGAGTCCTGATATGAGATCCAGATAAATCCTGGACTCTGATCCTGTTGGACTCTGATCCTCAACGTGTTTTATGAAGGATCATAATTCAGGTGTGCTGGAGCCTCTGGGTGTGACCATGTGGACTCATCAGTGGGTTCATATAATAATATATATAATAAAGTTAAATCATATTTAACAGAGAGCAGTGAGCGCCCCCTGGTGGTTCCTGTGAGTCTGCAGTGATCCTGCAGGATGGATTTCTGGAGTCCTGCTGCTACTTATCTGCAGTGTAGCTCTTCATGTACAGTTCAGTCCTGCATTCAGCCCATCAGAGTGTTTCAGACAGCAGATTTATCATCATGCTGCAGGTTCAGATAATCAGTGTGTGTCAGTGAATGCAAATGTTTCATCATCATCATCATCATCAGGATCATGATGTCTGTGCTGCTCCATACCTCCATCTACTGATGGAGGTACAGCAGCTGATCTTTTTACATCAACGATGGAAAGGAGGATGTGAGCTGCTGTGCAGATGAATGATGTGTGTTTCCTCTGCAGAAGAAGGTAGAAAGTGTGTGTGAGCTGCTGTGCAGATGAATGATGTGTGTTTCCTCTGCAGAAGAAGGTAGAAAGTGTGTGTGAGCTGCTGTGAGTTCAGCAGCATGGATCAGAGTGAGGACACTGAAACCTCTCTGTGTGGGGAACATGAGAGCCAGATTCTCTGACATTAAGTGTTTCCATCTCGCCTGTAACTCCTGCACCAGCAGTGAGCACTGAGAGAGATGACTTATCACCAGAGATGGCTCAGCTTTGGTCCTGAATGCAGCACACTGAAAGCTTTTCCCCTCACACACAAACTGGAAACAAAAACACTTTTCAGTTTGAAGTCGTCTCTTCACCAGAGTTTTGGTTCCAACTACATGAACTGATTAATCCTTTTCTTCTGTTTTTTAAGTTCAGCTGCTGATCAGTGATTGGCCTGAAGGCCTCAGCTCTGTTTAAACTGTTTGCTCTGCAGGTTACTTATTGATGAATTGCCGTCATATAAAGCTGTAGCTGCTGACCTCTGATCACTTTAAGACTCTTTTACGGTGTGCAGAGTTTCAGAGTGATGGCAGCCTGCAGACACAGAGGACTGTATACAGAGTCAAATGAACCTTCAGTTAGTTCTTCATTTAAGTCAAACAGATTAATCTCAGCATGATCATGGGGTATAATGTATATATCTATATCTGATTGCTTCAAAGTAATTAAATATATTGTAATGACTTTGCGGAGGCTCTGAGACCAGCGGTTGCCAAACTGCTCTTTTATTAAGCTTTACACATCACAACTTTCAGTACAGTCATTCTGGCCAAGGAACACGGGTGACTCTCAGTACTGCTCCGCAACCAACCGGCAGGAGAGCACCAAACCTGCACACAGACTGGCCCACGCCCACTCTGCTCCACCAACCACCAGCCCACACCTGAGTGACATGACCTGCGGTCCAGTGACTGACAGGGAGAGGAGGAAACAAGCCAGCTGTGTGCTTTTAACCTTATTCTGGGTCCTTACAATATAATCCATTAGTCCAAGCAAACTTGATCTGAATAACAACAGTACGGGACTCCTACGACAGGTCTGGATCAATCGTAAATTCTGTTCATACCTGAAAGAAAACTCAAAAAAAGAAAAAATGGGTGAATACGTAAAGTTCTCTTAAATAACTTGTACGCACCACTTAACAGCAAATCTGTTTGTACGAGTGGTTCTTGCATGAGGCCCATTGAGATAACCCCTCCACCATGTTAAGGTGGGGATTCTACGAAGGGGGTGTGCTGTTTCATTTCGTGCAAATAACAAATATATATTGCAGCAGAAAGAATCAGGAGGAGCATGAATATAAAAGGCACCCATGTGTGAACGGCTTAACGCTGTCACTTTAACAGATTGATGAAGCTGTTACTGTTGTGTATCTCATGTGAAAACAGCCTCAGAGTTTCTGTGTTATTCTGTGTGTCTGCAGGCTGTCTGATCACAGAGGAAGGCTGTGCTTCTCTGGCTGAAGCTGTGACCTCCAACCCCAAATCCCATCTGAGAGAGCTGGACCTGAGCTCCAACCATCCAGGAGCCTCAGGAGAGAAGCTGCTGAGGGCTGCACTGAAGGATCCACACACACTCAGGTATGGAGAGGCCTTTATATTTTTACACAGAACCAGTCACAAGTCTGGACACGTCTACCCATTCACTGAGATGTTTCTAAAGTTTTTATTAGTTGCTGTAAATCAAGAAAAATGCCAAGTCTACCTTATGATAATCGCTAGAAACTATTACCTAACTATTGTCTGCCTCTATCAAGAACAAATATTCAGTAAGTTTAATAATTCATGGAAATGATTCAATTACCCGGCGCTCAGAACTCAAAAAAATGTAAATATATCATTTTTGATTTGATATAAAAGACAAGAAACAGAGAAAGTGCTTAACAAACATTTAATTTAAATAAAAGGTCCAGATTCCAAACAAAGAGACTTGTTTGTTGTCAGCTTTCCTCAGTGGCAGCAGGAAGCTGCAGCAGGAAGCTGCTGCAGGTTACTTATTGATGAATTACCGTCATATAAAGCTGTAGCAGCTGACCTTTGATCACTTTAAGACTCTTTTACGGTGTGCAGAGTTTCAGAGTGACGGCAGCCTGCAGACAGAGGACTGGTGTCGGAGAAGGAGCAGAGCATTTCCTCTTCTTCTACACAGACCTGGTCCAGACAGCAGAGAGCTGCAGAGGGAAGAAGTTCATGGAAGAAGCTGAGTAAGTGTCACTTTGATTAATTTAACAAAGTCTCCGAGCAGAGAGAGATTTCCTCTGCTGATGAGACACAAGTCATGTTTTTCCTCCTCCTCTCACCTAATGTGGTACCTTTTTTTCTTTTATCAATGAGCTGCGTGCCCTCTCCTTCTGGCAGCGCACTGCAGTGAGCGCATGGCCATGGTCACCTGTCTCCCCTGTCTGTTTTTCATGTTGTCTGTCAGGATGGGTGTACTGGAACCAAATTTCGTTATGCTGTAAGGTGTAATGACAATAAATGTGATTGTATTGTATTGTAGGAGCTGCAGCTTGTTAGCAACATGAAATGTTTCCCACTCAGTCTGCTGCTGTTTTCTCCTCCAACAGAGGAACTCTGCCTGGAATGTGCTGTTCACTCACACTCTGTTCATCACTGCTCTCTGAACACACTCACAGTGAAACTGAGTCCTGATATGAGATCCAGATAAATCCTGGACTCTGATCCTGTTGGACTCTGATCCTCAACGTGTTTTATGAAGGATCATAATTCAGGTGTGCTGGAGCCTCTGGGTGTGACCATGTGGACTCATCAGTGGGTTCATATAATAATATATATAATAAAGTTAGATCATATTGAACAGAGAGCAGTGAGCGCCCCCTGGTGGTTCCTGTGAGTCTGCAGTGATCCTGCAGGATGGATTTCTGGAGTCCTGCTGCTACTTATCTGCAGTGTAGCTCTTCATGTACAGTTCAGTCCTGCATTCAGCCCATCAGAGTGTTTCAGACAGCAGATTTATCATCATGCTGCAGGTTCAGATAATCAGTGTGTGTCAGTGAATGGAGATGTTTCATCATCATCATCATCATCAGGATCATGATGTCTGTGCTGCTCCATACTTCCATCTACTGATGGAAGTACAGCAGCTGATCCTTTTACAGCCCAAATGATGGAGAGGAGGATGTGAGCTGCTGTGCAGATGAATGATGTGTGTCTCCTCTGCAGAAGAAGGTAGAAAGTGTGTGTGAGCTGCTGTGCAGATGAATGATGTGTGTTTCCTCTGCAGAAGAAGGTAGAAAGTGTGTGTGAGCTGCTGTGAGTTCAGCAGCATGGATCAGAGTGAGGACACTGAAACCTCTCTGTGTGGGGAACATGAGAGCCAGAGCAAAGCTCAGAGGTGAGGTGACCATCTCTAACTGTCCATGACTCTCCTCCATGTCCCAGCTCAGCGCTCACAGCACCAAACCACCTTTATTCACAGGAAGGGACAGAGACCTGGACCCAGGAGGGGGTCCTCACAGAGCGAACTGCAGAAGGATCTCCCACTTTTCAGCTTACAGGCCTCCAAAGCAGAGTAAGTTCACATCAGGTCATTGATTTAGAGGTTATTAAGTATATCATGCATGCAGGCTGAAAAGTGTTTTTTTTCCCATCAGGATCCACCAGAGACCAGAACCAGAACCAGAACCTGAACCAGAACCAGAACCAGAACCCAGCTGTGTGTCCATGCAGAGCGACTGGTCGATGGATCGTCCTATTGACTTCAGATCAGCCCCACATCCGTCCCCTCAGAGGTGAGCTGAGTGTAAATGCTGTAACAGAGTAAAATGCAGCAGCTGAGGTAGGGCTGAACGATCTATCGTTTTCGACCGAAAATCGCGATCTCAGACAACACGATTTTGGGATCGTCAAAGCTACGGGTTTTTTTGGTGCATAATTTTTATTTTTTATTTTTTTGCCGTCGCCAGGTTTTCAAAATACCGAGTCTAAAGTCGGAAAATTTGAACTGATACAACTTTCAGGTCCCTCCCCCAACCTCTAACAAGCTCCGAATCGCCCCCCAAACCCCTCCCCCTCTGTGGACGAGGTTGTGCAAGTGAGTTCACACCAGTGTGAGGCTGGGGTACCCAGGCTCCGCCCTCGCAGTGACGCAACACCTTCGGCTCTGCTACACTTACTCAGGCAAACTGCTCATTCAGGTGGATTCGAGTTCCCGAAAAAATGGGAACTCCACCCACTTTGTCGGGAAGCAATCAACTTTGAGTAGCGCCAACGGCCCAGGGTAGAGGCGTGTTCAAGGTAGTGACGTGGTTGAACTGCCACTCAACCCATGGATTGTACACGGAAGCGCTTCATTCAATATCAACATGGAGCAGCGTCAAGCTTTTGACACTGCTGTAGATGCTGTAATGAAAGTGTTCGACGGGAGATTCTCGTTAAAAATCGAGCAAAGAACAGCCCTTGAATCATTTCTTGACAGGAAAGACGTTTTCGCCTTGCTCCCTACTGGCTTTGGTAAGAGTTAAATCTACCAGTTAGCCCCGCTGGTAGCTAAATCATACGTCAGAGGAAAGAGTGGTGTGATTGGCTTAAGCTTAGGCACAGCCTTTTCTGGCCACAACCAGTAGCAACCCGAGGGAGGCGGGTTGACCAGGCCATTTCCAATCGTATTCGTTATGGTCTTGGTCAGACCAGAATCTCGAAGAGATTTGAAAGTCTATGTTAATCAGGCTAAGGCTGGGGCAGACTCAAGCTCATCAGCGTGTGCACAAGCTGTGATTGACAATAGAGGCCTGCGCGGGACAGAATTTACAGACCCGCTCCCGCCCGCACCTGTCATATTTTGTCACGCTCCCGCCCGCAATTCCCGCATGATTCAGACATTTGCGTTACTTCTCACGGAAGTTCTTGTCATTGGCTTGAGGAAAATAACATGATATAGCTGCGCACACCACTGTTCGATCCTTCACGTGGGGCACACGGTGCAGGAGCGCATCAGATGGCACAACCAGCTGCTGAGGCTTTACAGCAATAAGCCTACCTACCAAAATCTACCGTGAATATTAAGACTAATACATTGTACATATGTTATATGCCACTCCTCAAATTTCCATCCTTGGAATTAAAAGTGTAGCCTATATTTTTAGTTAAAATTATTTTAAACACAGTGTGATGGAGCCCCGCCCCCTACTTTGAGTGGATTTGAGCATAAATATCTAAGCCTACAGCTCACGTTACATTGATTTAAATGCAAACAAGTGGAATGAAAACAATATGTGTTATTAATTACCCTATAGGGTAAAGGTATACCTTTTCTAAACCCAGAATGTTGAAAATATAACATGTAATCCAATTATTATCTAAGTAGGTTGCCCTGCCCCTCGTCGCTGCAATGCGCATCTCCTGAATAAAAGGAGAGATCGCGCTTTTGAACTTCTTTTAGTTAGGCTTTATTTCTTAAAATGTGTCCTGCGCCGCACTGCTTTGCGTTGGGTCCCGTGAGTCCCGCGGGAGTGCAGGGCTCTAATTGACAGGTAGGATTCCTCCACCCTAACTTGATTGTTTAAAAACAGCCGGGAGCGCTCGGTTTTTGCAAGCATGATTACAGGCTTCAGAGGGAGCTACAGATTTCGTTATTTTTCCTAAACAGCCTATTTAATATTCTACTTCCAGAATCCCATGACAGTTCAAGCTAATATGACTAAAAAAAAGTTGCCGACCGCAGCTTTAAAAGTATTTTTGGGGGGCTTCTTATGCCTTTAATGTTAGGACAGTTTGAGAGAGCCAGAAAGCAGGGGGCAGAGAGATGGGAAAGACACGCAGCACAGGGCCGCCCGGTGCGGGAGTCGAACCGGGGCCAGCCGCATTGAATTAATTTACACTGAAACTTGATTTAAAGAAAAGAAATCGTGGTTGAAATCGAAATCGCAATCTCTACCAGAAAAATCGCAATTTCAATTTTTTCTTAAAATCGTTCAGCCCTAAGCTGAGGGTCTCTGGTGATTGGTCTGAATCTGAGGGTTAAAAGCTTCAGAGTGTGTGTGTTTATCAGCATTGAGCTCTGTAAGATCACAGAGCTGCCACCAGGGGGAGCTGTAACATTGTTCCACAGCAGCCACACTGACTCTCTGACAGGCCGTCTCACTGCAGACTCAAACACTATCACTGATACTTTAGTTTGAAGAAAACAAGTGTTTTTCTGTCAGGATCCATCAGAGACCCAGACCTGGACCTGGACCTGGACCTGGACCTGGACCTGGACCTGGACCTGGACCTGGACCTGGACCTGGACCTGGACCTGGACCTGGACCCAGCTGTGTGTCCATGCAGAGCAACCGGTCAATGGGCAAACCTATTGACTTCAAATCAGCCCCACATCCGTCCCCTCAGAGGTGAGCTGAGTGTAAATGCTGTAACAGAGTAAAATGAGTCAGTTTGAACAGTTTTTACTCCAACATGTGTTTAATGTGAGCTCAGCTCTGCTTCACATCCGTTTCTCTGTTCATATGTGAAGCGGTGTGTGTTGGATGTTTTCCACCAACACAGCAGTCAGAGAGGAAAGAATTAGGGATGCAGCGATACCACTTTTTTTCAAACTGATACGATACCGATACTTGGATCTGAGTACCGATGCCGATACTTCTACCACAAAAAAATGTAATGAATTGGAAGACAGGTTTCGGTCTCACTAGCCCAGTGGTTCCCAAACTTTTTGTGCCCAAGGCACACCAAAGGACAGGTAAAAATCTCAAGGCACACCTATTGTGCAAAATAGTCCTTATAACACGTGTTATCATTCATATCATGTAAAATATCTGTAAATGTGCATTATTATTTACTAATGCCAAATACAATGTGACAAGACAACTATTACTCGTGAAATATTTATTAACGAAATATTTCAAAAATTAATTTGAAACTTTATCAATTTAGGCTTCATCAAAGCAGCAACAGTCATTTAAACCAGACAAGTCACAAAATTAAAAAGGAGGCAAAGGAAATTCAGCACAGAGAACTGTCAATGCAAGGAAGCTGCACTGTCCATGGTCCTAAACTACAATTTACAGACATCCCAAGTTCCAAAAACTCATTTCAGGGAGATGCTTATCGAACTAGACATGGATATACTTTAGTATATTCTGCTGTAAAATGAGTCTCATATTTTCGTTTTTTACTCGAGGATTCACAGTTTTGAGTGGTAACTTAGGTGACTGTCAGAGAGTAAATCAAAGCCCTCCCACACCGAACGTTATTGGCTTATTTTGCTGACTAAACCAATCAGCGCGCCCTCTGACCAGCAGTCGCTCTGAACGCTGGTTGAACAGAGCATCGCTTTGGACAGACACGCACAGGTTTCTCACCTCTCCCCACACCCCTCTCTCTCTCGTGCCTGCGCAGTCGAAACGCGCATGGTGCACGAGTTATTGTATTGCCTGCACGCTCTCACTCGCATTGAAAAAAAAAAGGACACGCCCTCGCATAGTCTAAAATCCGGGATATTTTATCCGACTCGCGAGCATCCGTGATTAACTTTCAATATCAGGGAGACTCCCGGAACTTCCGGGAGACTTGGGATGTCTGAATTTATCATTGCAACATTTCAGCAATAAGTGAAACATGTGCTATTGTAAATATTTTGCCTACTTACACATTAAGTGAAAATACGTGTGCCTGTCGGGGCGCGCAGGTTTCTTTAATCCTCGGTGACACTGAGCAGAGGGCCTCCTGTTGTTCTTCATGTGAACCAGAGCAGAGAACGCCAGCTCACACAGGCAGGTAGCGGGGAAAGGAAGAAGGTGCTCAATCGCGTGGTGGGAGATGCTTAGGTAGTCCGATGCAGAAGAGTTAGCTAACAAGCAGTTCAGTTAGCATTAGCTAACTAGCAGTTCAGTTAGCATTAGCTAACTAGCAGTTCAGTTAGCATTAGCTAACTAGCAGTTAAGTTAGCATTAGCTAACTTCTCCCGACAGGAAGCACTCGGGCTGAGGATTGCTGACACCCCCGGTCCAACTAAAGCCATAAGACGGGTAACTTTCATGATAGTGTCAGCTGACAGTTTTTTTCCTCTTTTCTATCAGTGGTGGGTTGTCGGCAGTCTCTGCTCTGGTGGTTGGTGGTTTGCTCCGCACGTGAAAGACTGCGGTCAAGTGAGCCGCCACTCGTTCATCCGCCGTTAAGGCAGCCGCCACTTAACTTTCACATGCGCTCATATTCTCTACTACTACGGTTTTAAACGGCGCGACACACACAACGTTATTAGTTCTAACCTAAACGACGTGTGAAAGAGTGGCGGCTGGGAATGGCGGCTAGCTTGACCATCGTAAATGCACTGCCAGATGAGCGAGTTACAGCAGGCTTTAGCACAGTCTCTCTCTCTCTCTCTCTCTCTTTCTCTCTCTCTTTCTCTCTCTCTCTATATATAGGCTATATATAGCAAATATTAATTAACGTTTGGATCAGAATTTCACTTCAAACATCTTGCATATTCAAGTTTTTGTCGTTTAGAAATCATGATATGTGAGGTTTTTGAAGGACCTTAGCTCCAAAATTGTACAGTAAAATCTATTGGTTCTTTGTTCAGGAAGGACTCAGTGGTACTATCAGTATGTCCATGTACTCCATTGCTAAGAATAATTGACATTTGGGTCAACATTTCACTTCAAAGTGCTTACATATGCAAGTTTTGCCCATCATAACGTGAGGTATTAGGACAATTACTCCACATTTTTAAACTGCTCACTGTGAGGTGTTGTGGTGATAAATTAAGTTTGGTTCTGTCTCTTCCCTGTGTGGCAGTAGTGCACTGATGAGAGGTGCAGACAAGGTATAGATGACCAGTTGATTTGGGCTGGTGGAGGTAGGGCTGGATGTCCAATAAGGAATATGGTCACACACACACATACAAGGACATCAAGCAAGTAAAAGGCAAAAATGGTGAAATGAAATAACATAATGAAAAAGTAAAGAAGAAGAGTGATATAAAGAGATGGGGGGATGTCACCGATGAATTCAGCATCAAATAATCACAAAATGAAGCAGTGAAATAACTTGAAAATCACCACAGAGGTAGTTGGGGACATATAGAACAGGAATCTGGTGGAGTTTGCAGAAAATAATCGTTTGTTTATTTTTTATGAATATTTTAATATAGCCATATATAACATGCATTGGGCAAGATTTCAACATCATATTATTAAACAATGATGCAGTGAAATGACTAGAAAATCACCACAAAGGTAGTTGGGGACATGTAGAACAGGAATCTGGTGGAGTTTGCAGAAAATAATCCTTTTTTTTATTTTTTATGAATATTTTAATATAGCCATATACACCATGCATTGAGCAAGATTTCAACGTCAGATTATTAAACAATGATGCAGTGAAATAACTTGAAAATCACCACAGACGTAGCTGGGGACATGTAGAACAGGAATCTGGTGGAGTTTGCAGAAAATAATCGTTTGTTTATTTTTTATGAATATTTTAATATAGCCATATACACCATGCATTGAGCAAGATTTCAACGTCAGATTATTAAACAATGATGCAGTGAAATGACTTGAAAATCACCACAGACGTAGCTGGGGACATGTAGAACAAGAATCAGGTGGAGTTTGCAGAAAATAATCGTTTGTTTATTTTTTATGAATATTTTAATATAGCCATATACATCATGCATTGAGCAAGATTTCAACATCATATTATTAAACAATGATGCAGTGAAATAACTTGAAAATCACCACAAAGGTAGCTGGGGACATGTAGAACAGGAATCAGGTGGAGTTTGCAGAAAATAATCCTTTTTTTTTATTTTTTATGAATATTTTAATATAGCCATATACACCATGCATTGAGCAAGATTTCAACGTCAGATTATTAAACAATGATGCAGTGAAATAACTTGAAAATCACCACAGACGTAGCTGGGGACATGTAGAACAGGAATCTGGTGGAGTTTGCAGAAAATAATCGTTTGTTTATTTTTTATGAATATTTTAATATAGCCATATACACCATGCATTGAGCAAGATTTCAACGTCAGATTATTAAACAATGATGCAGTGAAATAACTTGAAAATCACCACAAAGGTAGCTGGGGACATGTAGAACAGGAATCTGGTGGAGTTTGCAGAAAATAATCCTTTTTTTTTATTTTTTATGAATATTTTAATATAGCCATATACACCATGCATTGAGCAAGATTTCAACGTCAGATTATTAAACAATGATGCAGTGAAATGACTTGAAAATCACCACAGACGTAGCTGGGGACATGTAGAACAAGAATCAGGTGGAGTTTGCAGAAAATAATCGTTTGTTTATTTTTTATGAATATTTTAATATAGCCATATACATCATGCATTGAGCAAGATTTCAACGTCATATTATTAAACAATGATGCAGTGAAATGACTAGAAAAAATAGATGGAATTCTCTCTCTCTCTCTGCCTCTATATATATATATAGGCTATAGCAAATAATAATTAACATTTGGATCAGAATTTCACTTCAAACATCTTGCATAATAAGTTTTGTCAAACATCTTGCATATTCCAGTTTTTGTCGTTTAGAAATCATGATATGTGAGGTTTTTGAAGGACCTTAGCTCCAAAATTGTACAGTAAAATCTATTGGTTCTTTGTTCAGGAAGGACTCAGTGGTACTATCAGTATGTCCATGTACTCCATTGCTAAGAATAATTGACATTTGGGTCAACATTTCACTTCAAAGTGCTTACATATGCAAGTTTTTCTGTCATAAATAGGCTTTTGATGGACACTATACAAATACAGCGTTCACGCACTGTGGCATTTCCGTACCAGGTGATGATGGACCCTGTCAAGGTGCTCTCCACTGCTGAGGAGTAAAACGCTTTTAGGATGGGTGTTGAAACTTTGAACTTTCTCAACAGGCGAACAAAGTATAATCTCTGCCTGGATTTCTTTATAATGTGTTGCGTGTTGTTTGTCCATGTTAAGTCCTTTTTGATATGTATCCCCAGGTATTTAATGCTCTCTACTCTCTCAACAGGTTGTTTGCAGATGGAAAGTGGAGTGAAGTCCACCACCATTTCCTTAGTCTTACTGAAATTAAGTGCAAAGTTGTTGAGCTGGCACCACTGTGAGATGTTTTCACAAAATCTGGCCCAATGCATGATGTATATGGCCATATTAAAATATTCATAAAAAATAAAATAAAAGGATTATTTTCTGCAAACTCCACCAGATTCGTGTTCTACATGTCCCCAGCTACCTTTGTGGTGATTTTCTAGTCATTTCACTGCATCATTGTTTAATAATATGATGTTGAAATCTTGCCCAATGCATGGTGTATATGGCTATATTAAAATATTCATAAAAAATAAACAAACGATTATTTTCTGCAAACTCCAGCAGATTCTTGTTGTACATGTCCCCAGCTACGTCTGTGGTGATTTTCAAGTCATTTCACTGCATCATTGTTTAATAATCTGACGTTGAAATCTTGCTCAATGCATGGTGTATATGGCTATATTAAAATATTCATAAAAAATAAAAAAAAAGGATTATTTTCTGCAAACTCCACCTGATTCTTGTTCTACATGTCCCCAGCTACGTCTGTGGTGATTTTCAAGTCATTTCACTGCATCATTGTTTAATAATCTGACGTTGAAATCTTGCTCAATGCATGGTGTATATGGCTATATTAAAATATTCATAAAAAAATAAACAAACGATTATTTTCTGCAAACTCCACCTGATTCTTGTTCTACATGTCCCCAGCTACGTCTGTGGTGATTTTCAAGTCATTTCACTGCATCATTGTTTAATAATCTGACGTTGAAATCTTGCTCAATGCATGGTGTATATGGCTATATTAAAATATTCATAAAAAATAAAAAAAAAGGATTATTTTCTGCAAACTCCACCTGATTCTTGTTCTACATGTCCCCAGCTACCTTTGTGGTGATTTTCTAGTCATTTCACTGCATCATTGTTTAATAATATGATGTTGAAATCTTGCCCAATGCATGGTGTATATGGCTTTATTAAAATATTCATAAAAAATAAACAAACGATTATTTTCTGCAAACTCCACCAAATTCTTGTTCTACATGTCCCCAGCTACGTCTGTGGTGATTTTCAAGTCATTTCACTGCATCATTGTTTAATAATCTGACGTTGAAATCTTGCCCAATGCATGGTGTATATGGCTATATTAAAATATTCATAAAAAATAAACAAACGATTATTTTCTGCAAACTCCACCAAATTCTTGTTCTACATGTCCCCAGCTACCTCTGTGGTGATTTTCAAGTCATTTCACTGCATCATTGTTTAATAATCTGACGTTGAAATCTTGCCCAATGCATGGTGTATATGGCTATATTAAAATATTCATAAAAAATAAAAAAAAGGATTATTTTCTGCAAACTCCACCTGATTCCTGTTCTACATGTCCCCAACTACCTCTGTGGTGATTTTCAAGTCATTTCACTGCATCATCTTTTAATAATATGATGTTGAAATCTTGCTCAATGCATGATGTATATGGCTATATTAAAATATTCATAAAAAAATAAACAAACGATTATTTTCTGCAAACTCCACCTGATTCTTGTTCTACATGTCCCCAGCTACGTCTGTGGTGATTTTCAAGTTATTTCACTGCATCATTGTTTAATAATATGATGTTGAAATCTTGCTCAATGCATGATGTATATGGCTATATTAAAATATTCATAAAAAATAAAAAAAAGGATTATTTTCTGCAAACTCCACCAGATTCCTGTTCTACATGTCCCCAGCTACCTTTGTGGTGATTTTCAAGTTATTTCACTGCATCATTGTTTAATAATCTGACGTTGAAATCTTGCTCAATGCATGATGTATATGGCTATATTAAAATATTCATAAAAAATAAACAAACGATTATTTTCTGCAAACTCCAGCAGATTCTTGTTCTACATGTCCCCAGCTACCTTTGTGGTGATTTTCTAGTCATTTAACTGCATCATTGTTTAATAATCTGACGTTGAAATCTTGCTCAATGCATGGTGTATATGGCTATATTAAAATATTCATAAAAAATAAATAAACGATTATTTTCTGCAAACTCCACCAGATTCTTGTTCTACATGTCCCCAGCTACGTCTGTGGTGATTTTCAAGTCATTTAACTGCATCATTGTTTAATAATCTGATGTTGAAATCTTGCTCAATGCATGGTGTATATGGCTATATTAAAATATTCATAAAAAATAACAAAAAGGATTATTTTCTGCAAACTCCACCTGATTCTTGTTCTACATGTCCCCAGCTACCTCTGTGGTGATTTTCAAGTCATTTCACTGCATCATTGTTTAATAATCTGACGTTGAAATCTTGCCCAATGCATGATGTATATGGCTATATTAAAATATTCATAAAAAATAAACAAACGATTATTTTCTGCAAACTCCACCTGATTCGTGTTCTACATGTCCCCAGCTACCTTTGTGGTGATTTTCAAGTTATTTCACTGCATCATTGTTTAATAATATGATGTTGAAATCTTGCTCAATGCATGATGTATATGGCTATATTAAAATATTCATAAAAAATAAAAAAAAGGATTATTTTCTGCAAACTCCACCTGATTCTTGTTCTACATGTCCCCAACTACCTTTGTGGTGATTTTCTAGTCATTTCACTGCATCATTGTTTAATAATCTGACGTTGAAATCTTGCTCAATGCATGATGTATATGGCTATATTAAAATATTCATAAAAAATAAACAAACGATTATTTTCTGCAAACTCCACCAGATTCCTGTTCTACATGTCCCCAGCTACCTCTGTGGTGATTTTCAAGTTATTTCACTGCTTCATTTTGTGATTATTTGATGCTGAATTCATCGGTGACATCCCCCCATCTCTTTATATCACTCTTCTTCTTTACTTTTTCATAATGTTATTTCATTTCACCATTTTTGCCTTTTACTTGCTTGATGTCCTTGTATGTGTGTGTGTGACCATATTCCTTATTGGACATCCAGCCCTACCTCCACCAGCCCAAATCAACTGGTCATCTATACCTTGTCTGCACCTCTCATCAGTGCACTACTGCCACACAGGGAAGAGACAGAACCAAACTTAATTTATCACCACAACACCTCACAGTGAGCAGTTTAAAAATGTGGAGTAATTGTCCTAATACCTCACGTTATGACAGAAAAACTTGCATATGTAAGCACTTTGAAGTGAAATGTTGACCCAAATGTCAATTATTCTTAGCAATGGAGTACATGGACATACTGATAGTACCACTGAGTCCTTCCTGAACAAAGAACCAATAGATTTTACTGTACAATTTTGGAGCTAAGGTCCTTCAAAAACCTCACATATCATGATTTCTAAACGACAAAAACTTGAATATGCAAGATGTTTGAAGTGAAATTCTGATCCAAACGTTAATTAATATTTGCTATATATAGCCTATATATAGAGAGAGAGAAAGAGAGAGAGAAAGAGAGAGAGAGAGACTGTGCTAAAGCCTGCTGTAACTCGCTCATCTGGCAGTGCATTTACGATGGTCAAGCTAGCCGCCATTCCCAGCCGCCACTCTTTCACACGTCGTTTAGGTTAGAACTAATAACGTTGTGTGTGTCGCGCCGTTTAAAACCGTAGTAGTAGAGAATATGAGCGCATGTGAAAGTTAAGTGGCGGCTGCCTTAACGGCGGATGAACGAGTGGCGGCTCACTTGACCGCAGTCCAGAAAGCGCTCCATTTTCCTCTTTCTCTGTTTTCATGTTGTCCTTCAGCCTCTGATGTGTCACAGTCTCATAATTCCCACCTGCGCAACTGCGTTAACAGCGAAATATAGGTTCTCTGAAGATTTTTTAATTCTTTTTAGGAATAGAGTTTTCCTCTGTATTATGAAACGAGTACATACAAAGTACTGATATAGTAAATAAAATATATATATTTTTGTGTAGTTGTATCTTGGACACCCTCTGATTGCGGTCTTCATGGTATCGGTTAACTTTAACGAGTACGAGTAGGAGTATGTTAGAACAGTATCGGTGCATCCCTAGAAAGAATGATGTTGGAGGTGTTTCTGAGTGTGTGCAGGACAGCAGCTGGTCCAGCAGGGGGCGCCTTTGTGCTGTGGCTCTAACACAGTGGAGGCAGGAGCTTCCCCTCAGGGGGCCAGTGCTGCTGGATGGAGGAGGACAGACAGATTCATTTAGAATTAAAAAGCTGAACGTCTGAACCACACAGAGCTGATGGAGGTGTGATGTGTTCCAGGTTCAGCAGAGGAACAGTCAGCAGGGTGCTGGTTAGCTGCTTAAAGCTTTGACCAGTTCAGATCAGTGAGCAACAGAACAGAAGTTTGTCCTGAGAGGCTGAAATGAAACTGGGTAACAGACAGGAACTCTGCTTCTTCCAGTTAACTGAACACAGCTTTGGAAGCTGCAATGAAAGTTTGTCTCCCGTCTTTGGGAAACAATCATCAGATGATGTTGAACAGTCATGGTCTGAGGCCTTCACACTGGGAGCTGCCCAGTACAACCAGTCTGATCCCAGCACACACTGGCTCTGGCTGCCTTGCTCCAGGGCACTTCAGCAGGGAGGGAAAGCTTTCTGAAGGGGTTGGTGAGAGCTGCTGGGACCCAACCAAAGTGAGCTGAAAGCTCCAAGCAGCTGCAGACTGAGCTGTTGGTTCCCAGTGGGATCAGCAGGACCAGTAAAGCTTTCCCACTACAGGGAGTTCTCTGACCCACTGCTCACACCCACACATCCCTTCATGGAGCTTCAGCTTGTGTTGCTCTCTGTGTGGACAGACACAGTGTGAGCTCATTCTTCATGATTCCTCCACAGAGTGGACCAGCAGAGCTCAGAGGGTCCCAGTGGTCCGTCTGCCCAGCAGCATCAAACACAGCTGGACTCCATATTTATGGTCTGTACATGTACAACAACTACTTTCCCATCTGTTCTGCTCACAGCCATCTCCATGCTGCACTCTGTAGACCAGTGGGTTGTCAGTGTGTCCAACATGGATCTGATGTTTGGCTCCATGGTTTCAGTCTGATGGGCTCATTCATATAGTTTTCTGTTCCAGCTGCTGGAGGACAACATGCTCACTTTTGTGAAGGAGGAGCTGAAGAAGATGCAGAAGGCTCTGAGTCCAGATTACCCAGAATGCTTAGAGAGCCAGAGGGAGGCTGAGGATGAAGAGCAGAGGAGCAGCAGAGAGGCATTAGTGAAGATCACAGTTCACTTCCTGAGGAGAATGAAGCAGCAGGAGCTGGCTGACCGTCTGCAGAGCAGTAAGAGGATTTCTCTAAAGGTTTAACCTGCTGGATAAATGACACATTTACTGATGTCTCAGCACACAGAACAGCAGATGTTCAGATACTCATTCTGTACAGGGTGGAAATGTCTGATTACTGATGTTATTTCTTGTCTTCATTCAGAACTTTGTGGACGTAAAGTTAAATCTGCCCTGAAGAAGAAGTTCCAGTGTGTGTTTGAGGGGATTCCTAAAGCAGGAAAGCCAACCCTTCTGAATCAGATCTACACAGAGCTCTACATCACAGAGGGAGGGAGCGGAGAGGTCAATGATGAACATGAGGTCAGACAGATTGAAGCAGCATCCAGGAAAGCAGGCAGAGCAGAAACATCCATCAGACAAGAAGACATCTTTAAAGGCCCACCTGGAAGAGATGAACCAATCAGAACAGTGCTGACAAAGGGAGTGGCTGGCATTGGGAAAACAGTCTTAACACAGAAGTTCACTCTGGACTGAGCTGAAGGCAAAGCCAACCAGGACATCCACTTCATGTTTCCATTCACTTTCAGAGAGCTGAATGTGCTGAGAGAGAGAAAGTTCAGCTTGGTGGAGCTTGTTCATCACTTCTTTACTGAGACCAAAGCAGCAGGAATCTGCAGCTTTGAACAGTTCCAGGTTGTGTTCATCTTTGACGGTCTGGATGAGTGTCGACTTCCTCTGGACTTCCACAGCAAGGAGCCCCTGGCTGATGCTACAGAGCCCACCTCAGTGGATGTGCTGCTGACAAACCTCATCAGGGGGGAGCTGCTTCCCTCTGCTCGCCTCTGGATAACCACACGACCTGCAGCAGCCAATCAGATCCCTGCCGGCTGTGTTGGCATGGTGACAGAGGTCAGAGGGTTCACTGGCCCACAGAAGGAGGAGTACTTCAGGAAGAGATTCAGAGATTCAGAGCAGGCCAGCAGGATCATCTCCCACATCCAGACATCCCGAAGCCTCCACATCATGTGCCACATCCCGGTCTTCTGCTGGATCACTGCTACAGTTCTGGAGGATGTGTTGGACACCAGAGAGGGAGCAGAGCTGCCCAGCACCCTGACTGAGATGTACATCCACTTCCTGGTGGTTCAGGCCAAAGTGAAGAAGCTCAAGTATGATGGAGGAGCTGCGACAGATCCACACTGGAGTCCAGAGAGCAGGGAGATGATTGAGTCTCTGGGAAAACTGGCTTTTGAGCAGCTGCAGAAAGGAAACCTGATCTTCTATGAATCAGACCTGACAGAGTGTGGCATCGATATCTCAGCAGCCTCAGTGTACTCAGGAGTGTTCACACAGATCTTTAGAGAGGAGAGAGGGCTGTACCAGGAGAAGGTGTTCTGCTTCATCCATCTGAGTGTTCAGGAGTTTCTGGCTGCTCTTCATGTGCATCTGACCTTCATCAACTCTGGACTCAACCTGATGGGAGAACAACTAAAGTCTCAGGAGTCTGAAACACTGACAGAGACTCTCTTCCACCAGAGTGCAGTGAACAAGGCCTTAGAGAGTCCAAACGGACACCTGGACCTGTTCCTCCGCTTCCTCCTGGGTCTTTCCCTGCAGACCAATCAGAGGCTCCTACGAGGCCTGCTGACACAGACAGGAAGTAGCTCACAGACCAATCAGAGGCTCCTACGAGGCCTGCTGACACAGACAGGAAGTAGCTCACAGACCAATCAGAGGCTCCTACGAGGCCTGCTGACACAGACAGGAAGTAGCTCACAGACCAATCAGAGAACAGTTTATTACATCAAGGAGATGATCAGTAAGAATCTGTCTGCAGAGAGAAGCATCAATCTGTTCCACTGTCTGAATGAACTGAATGATCGTTCTCTGGTGGAGCAGATCCAACAGTTCCTGAGATCAGGACGTCTCTCCTCACATAAACTGTCTTCTTCTCATTGGTCAGCTCTGGTCTTCATCTTACTGTCATCAGGAAAACATCTGGATGTGTTTGAGCTGAATAAATACTGTGCTTCAGAGGAGGCTCTTCTGAGGCTGCTGCCAGTGGTCAAAGCCTCCAACAAAGCTGTGTGAGTACAGATATAGAGGGATGTGTATGAATATCCTGCTGCTGTTTCTATAGCAGAGAAAGTCCCAGATTCCTACTTCTCTCATTATTTCCTCCTCAGGCTGAGCAGCTGTACCCTCTCAGATGAAGGATGTGCAGCTGTGTCCTCAGCTCTCAGCTCCCAGTCCTCCAGCCTGACACAACTGGACCTGAGTATCTACGGCTCAGGAGTGAAGCAGCTGTCTGATGGACTGCAGAGTCCTCACTGTAAGCTGGAAGCTCTCAGGTCAGGTTTCTCTGCTGTTTCAGCTTCATACAGTCTCTGTGATGCAATAATCTGAAAACATCTTCACATCTGCTTTAAATCCACAAAGTAAAACGTCTCCAGATCTGTGTCCCTTTCCTCTGATCTAGTCTGCGCAGCGCACACACACACATGAACTCTGGTGGAACATTTCTTTATATTCTGGTAGAGTTACAGGAAATGATTCAGTATATCTGTTGTAGTTTTCTCAAAGCGTGTCATCTCCATCCACAAACACGTGTTTAACATCATGAAGACAAAGATGTGCAGAAATGTGAAAATATACATCAGATACGTGCAGAGTGATTTTATGTTTGTGGATCCCTTTGTTCATGTTAAACATGTGAAATCTGGAGAAAAGCCCTCGTTTCCATCAGATAACAGGAGAAGTATGATAAAGTGGAACATCCAGCTGAGTTCAGCTCGGACTGTTGGAGGATCCAAACTGAACTGTGAGTCGGGCTGTCGGTGTGTCGTCTGTTTTACTGCAGTTATCAGAACAGACACCATCACTGTGGAGGCAAAGATGAGAGGCTGAACAGGTCCTGCTCCTCTGCTCCATCCAGCAGCTGCTCGGTCATGTGATCAGTCATGTGACCAACATCTTCTCTTTCTCTGTTTCAGAAAAAAGCCAAAAAAGCCTTCAGAGAGCAGAAAAAGCTTTTGGTGACATTCAGGAAGTTGTTTTCTGTTCCCATGAAGCTTTTCAGAGTGGCTGCTTTAAAACATGATGTGATCAAAGATTAGGACATAAATGAACAAGTTATCATGAAAAGCTGCTTTGATTCGTTAACATAATGAGATAATTAACGACCGATCGAGGATCAGCCATCTTTATTGGTCACCTGCAGCTGAACGCCGGCAGTGAAATGTGCACTGCAACCAGCTCAGCTGTGCAAGGCAGCAAAATAAGAATAAAACAGGGTGAGATGAATCTGACAGGAATGAAAATATACAAGTAAAGATGTGAGTAGGAGCGGGGTGTTCCTGCTCTGGTGGTGCAGCGCCTGGTGTGGACCTCCTGCAGGGTGGGCAGTGCTGACCTCACTCTGTGGAGAGCTCTGCACATCACATGGATGCATGGTCTCTGCAGGTCAGCTGCAGTAAAACTGCACAAAACGGAGCAAAGTCACAAACTACAGAGAGACAGGAAGAGATTCCCAGATGTGCAGAACACGTTTCACATTTTAAATCAGTGTTTTTCTTCCATTTTAAAGCATGAACCTACAGATTAATCTGTATATCTGTGGATCAGCCTTCATGGATCCCTGATAAAGTGTTTCTGTGTATAGTGAGATATTTGTGGGCGATGGGAGACATTTCATCATCTCTGCTGTGGATTAGTAATTAAAGTCCGTTAAAAACATGAATATAAAACACCAAGAATGGAACCATAGTGCACATCACCAGATTCAGAGACTCCTCAGTGGAAGTTACAGAGATATTGTGGCTGCAGAGCAGCTTCACATCATTACTGTCCCTTATGTGACTGTTCTTATTAAATGTGACTGAATGTGAGACTGTTTAACATCTTCTCCTCAGGCTGAGCGTCTGTAACCTCTCAGATGAAGGATGTGCAGCTCTGTCCTCAGCTCTCAGCTCCCAGTCCTCCAGCCTGAAGGAACTGGACCTGAGTAACAACAACCTGCAGCAGGATTCAGGAGTGAAGCTGCTGTCTGGACTGCAGAGTCCAACCTGTGGGCTGGAAACTCTCAGGTGAGGCTGTTTTCATGCTGGAGCAGAGTGCTGATAAATGTTAGCCTTTGTTCCCGGTGGGCAGCTCTGAAGTCAGCCCCACCATCAGTCTGATGGGATCAGTTCCTCAGCTTTGTTCCCCATGAAAGCCTCTGCTGTTTGAATCAGATTCTGAGACTCTCTGATGAGCTGCAGCTCCAGGGTGGAAAGGCTCAGCCACCGTGTGGACTCCTTGTTTCACTCATGATGCGTCTCTGAGCATAAAAACCACCGCACGGACACGACCACAGGCTTCTAACCCTGATGTTCCCTCTAAGTGGGCTTTCAGTCCACAGTCAGCATTACAGCTGACTGATTCTGATCCCAGCTGTTCTTTTTCTCTGTAACTGTCTCCTCAGGCTGAGCGTCTGTAACCTCTCAGATGAAGGATGTGCAGCTCTGTCCTCAGCTCTCAGCTCCCAGTCCTCCAGCCTGACACAACTGGACCTGAGTAACAACAACCTGCAGGATTCAGGGCTGAAGCAGGTGTCTGCTGGCCTGAAGAGTCCAAACTGCAGACTGGAAACTCTCAGGTAACAGAACACCTGTAGATGCTCTTTGTATGATTGTTCCAGCAGCTTTAGGCCTCTGACACCACAGGAACTCACCTGAACCTGGAACCTGAACCTGGAACCTGAACCTGGAACCTGAACCTGGAACCTGAACCTGGAACCTGAACCTGGAACCTGAACCTGGAACAACCTGGAAAGTCTTTGTTGCATCATTTGCTCAGTTTCCTTTTGGGCTGCGTTCTCCTCCAGTAAATAATGTAGAGTGCAGATTCCTACAAAGTTCTTTGAGTGAGTTGTCCTCCTGAGCCCACCTGATGGGTGGGGCCAACCAGCTGTAAACAAGCGTTGGACCTGGTTCCTTCTGCCTGAACTGATACGCATGACATTACGTTCCCTTTCAGTGGATTCCCTCGCTACAACACATACAGTACGGGACACGTATACTCGCCCCGCAGAGCAGCCGTCAAACCTGGCTCAGAACCGTGTTCAGGCTTCTAGGGGCCCATGATTAAGAGGGGCCCAGAGAGGCCCCCATAAAGTTATAACACTGACAGAATGTGACACTAAGTTATTAACTAACTTATAGTCACAGATATATTTTATTTACAATGTACCGGTAACAATAACTTTATTTGTTTTGGAAACATTAACCCCCCCCCCCCCCCCCCCCTCTCTATTTATGTGAAATGGTTCAGTCCGACTGGATCAGCTGCAGCGCCGCAGCGGGTAAGAAGGCAGAGAAGGCAATATGCCTCAAAGTCAGGTAGCCAAACACGGAAAGAAAGAGGAGAGGGAAAAGTAGAAGGAACACATTTTTTGAAAAACCAAAAACGGACTGAAAATGCCATCAAAATGCATAGTTTTCTGTAAAATAGCATCAAAATGTATAGTTTTCTGTAAAATAGCAACATTAATTCCTCATAAAGCCTCCTGACCGGCTGTTTGGGGCCCATGAAAATAATTGTTAAATCCCTAGCGGCGCCCCTGCTGACGAGCGTCTCAGGTTCACATCAGTGAAATCAGCTTCTTCTTCACTGCTGCTCTCACTGTGGTGCAGAGCATATTTCTATCTGAACAGGACTCAGTGGGGAGTGGCTGCATGTGTTCGGGGCTAAAATGGCAGCAGAAATCAGGTCCATCCACGTGTGTGTAGTGTGATTGTGACTCAGATTTGTGAAGACACAGAGTCAGTAATGTGAGACAGCTGCAGACATTCAGCTTCAGCTTCAGAGCAGTTCTCTCAGAGTTTCTGTTGTTGTGTGTGTCTGCAGCCTGTCAGGCTGTCTGATCACAGAGGAAGGCTGTGCTTCTCTGGCTGAAGCTGTGACCTCCAACCCCAAATCCCATCTGAGAGAGCTGGACCTGAGCTACAACCATCCAGGAGCCTCAGGAGAGAAGCTGCTGAGGGCTGCACTGAAGGATCCACACAAACTCAGGTATGGAGAGGCCTGCTGCAGCCTCACAGTGTCTGACAGAGGAGGCAGAGCTGGGAACATGTTCTCTGTGCTGCACTCAGCCCTGTGCTTCTGCTTCCTGCTGAGTGTTACATGAACAATCACACATGTAGGAGCCTGTTTCCTTTGCTCACAGCACCAACGCTGGTTGGACATGAACAGCAGATATTTGTGGAGGAGGTCTCCAAGGAGAACATCTGCAGGAACAACAGTGAGAAGTGTCTGTTGGTCCTCTGACCCTGGATCAGACGCACAGATGGGTCCAGGACATGTTAGCCTAGCTTAGCACAAAGATTTCTAGAACCATGTTCAGCGTACATCTGGAAATGCGTACATGTGGGTTAGACCTGCGTCCTGAGAGAGGATCTGGATGTTTGGCTGCCCTGAAACCTTCTGAGAGGAGGAGTCAGCAGAAACAATGTGACCATCAGGAGAGACCATGATGTCAGAGACTGAAGAGATTTCAGCTCAGTGTTTAAAGCTCACATTTGGCTTCAGAAAGGAGAGAAAAATCAAAGTGAAAACTCTTCCAAAGGTGAAGAGTTGAATTCAGAGACAGAAACTTCATCATCTCCATCATCTGACTGCAGAAAACATTTAGTTTGAACTTGTTTTTTATTGGGTTTTCAGCGCCGACGTTCAGTTTCTGCACTTTTCTCTATCCAGCTGGAGATGATAATTACACACATTATATCCAAATTAAGATCAAAAGCAAACAAGAGACCAACAGAACAAATATCCACTCCCAATGAAATGCATGAAACATCCATCCATCCACCTTCTGCACCCGCTGAATCCGTCAGTCGGGTCGCGGGGGGGCGGAGCCCCTCCCAGCGGGGCCAGAGGCGGGGTTCACCCTGGACAGGTCGCCATCCATCACAGGGCCACATTAAATATGTTAAATCAAATATACACATTCAGACATTCATATGTACAAGCCCACACAGAAATAAGTGATGAGGAAAGCAGCACTGAAACATTGTGAGGCTCTGTGTGGATGATGGGAAACAGGTGGCAGAGCAGGAAGGCTAAGCAGTCTCATTGTGTCCATAAAGAGCCGACAGGACTCCAGCGGTTAGTAAAGATGGACTTTAGGAGCCTTCATAGATCTGTAATGTGCTCCATCTGATGGAGGCCCCAAACCTTCTGGATCCAGATGTTATATGAAGGGGGGGTTCAGCCATCTAATAGTTCTGCAGCTCAGTGCTGCTGTGAGTAATATATTTACAGATGTTTCTCTGGCCTCCCATTCAGCCCTTTAGGCATCACTCCTAATAGAGCCACAGCAGCATCCCGAGGTACAGAGCATCAGATACCTCTCCCCAGAGTGTCTTTACTTTGGGACATAAGCAGAATATATGGCTATGACTGGCAGCATGTGCTCCACCGTTCCTCCAGCATCAGCTGGAATGGGACCGGCTCATTCTAGATGCTATTTCTGGAGTCCTGAAACATGTGACAGTTATTTTCCTGCTTTCAGGGTGGAGCCTGCTGGAGAACGATGGCTGACACCAGGGCTGAGGAAGTGTGAGTGTGTTCTTCATCTGATTCATGGCATCCAGCCATCGCCACACTGTCACATCACTCATTGATCAAAGTGAACAGATGATGGATCAATAACTGCAGCTGGACTGTGTTTGTTCTCTCCATCAGATTCCTGCCGACTCACAATCGACACAAACACAGTGAGCAGGAAACTGAAACTGTCTGACAACAACAGGAAGGTGACATGGGAGGTTCAGTCATATCCTGATCATCCAGACAGGTTTGATGTCTGGCCTCAGCTGCTGTGTAGAAATGTTCTGACTGGTCGCTGTTACTGGGAGGTCGAGTGGAGAGGAGGAGTTGATATATCAGTGAGTTACAGAGGAATCAGCAGGAGAGGAGGAGGCAGAGACTGTTGGTTTGGAAGGAACGATCAGTCCTGGAGTCTGAGCTGCTCTGATGGAGGTAAATACTCTGTCTATCACAATGAGAGAGATACATACATCTCCTCCTCCTCCTCCTCCTCCTCCTCCTCCTCCTCCTCCTCCTCCTCCTCCTCCTCTGTCGGTAACAGAGCAGCAGTGTATGTGGACCGTCCTGCTGGCACTCTGTCCTTCTACAGAGTCTCCTCTGACACACTGATCCACCTCCACACCATCAGCACCACATTCACTGAAGAACCTCTGCATCCTGGGTTTAGGTTCTGGTTTCCTGGTTCCTGGTTGTCTCTGTGCTGAGTACACAGAGTGTCCTCCTGTCAGAGAATCCCTGCTGAACAGATAGTTCAGGCTGTTCATGTCTGTCTCTTTCACTCAGAAACACCTTTTCAGACTCAGGGATTCAGTCAGTTTCTGTGTGAAACTCTTCTGAATGATTCCTTGGAAACTTCTTCCTCTTCCGGTCCTTTAAAGATGGAAGCTGCCATTCTTCCAGGAAGTTGTTTTTCTGTGTGTTTCCAGTCAAAGCTTCACACTGAGACCATTCAGTTTGCTTGTCAACATGAAAGCATATTTCTGAAATATGTGCTTGATACCCTGAACTATAAGTGGATGTCTGGGCTTTGCCATCAGTGCTGTAATTCAGGACTTTACCTTTAGAAGCCTCCTAAGATGATGTTTGTTGTGATTTATAAATATAATGTAAAAATAAAACTGAAGTGAATTTGCCTGAATTGTGCTTTTATTTGCACCGGAAATAGTTTTATCTCCACGCTGCAGCACGTCCGAATGAATAGAAGCCAAGTGTGTGAAAATAAAAGCTCCAATGAAGAATATGAGCAAAATGACTGAAAACAGCTTTGAGCTGTAGTTCCTGTGGGTGAGTGATGCCACGAGCTGAGCTTCTGTAGCGTTTAAAGTAAGGCACGTCCCATCCACACATGGCTGCTAAACAGGAGCGAGCATAAAGAGACCCAAAGTGATCCGTTTTCATACTTAAGGTTTCAGTTTCATCCCATCTTTGGTTTGTGAAATGTGCATTTCTGAGTTGTGTTTCAACACTGTAAGCAGGTGGCATAGCTTTGCTTGGATCTTAATTAGACTGATTGTAATTTGAGCGGCAGGTAAGTTTGGTAAAATAAAGCCAGATATCAGCCTTTGTTGTAGAAATATGACTACTTTGCAAGGAAAGAAAAAGCAGGCGAATGAAAAGTTACTAAAGCAGGAGTTTTCCCTTGAAAAAGTCCATCTTTGGAGAATAAAACAACAGAGTTGTTAACAGAGTTTCTCCGAGTTTGGGGCTGGTTGGGTGCTTTTGAATAGATTATCCCATGTCGTTTTGTGTCTCTGCGAGAGGCCAAAAGACAGGTGATAATAATATTCTTCTCAGCACTGATGAGTTGTAATCGGGGCTCAAAATGAACACCAGCCAAATGCGGGTGAAAGTTATTTTTGGCTTGTATTAAAAAAAAACTCACTAGCCGGCTTGGCCGATGATAAGTGAGGAACTTTACCATCTATTTCGCGGGAGGCGAAATGATTATGGGCAGTCTATGCGCGGGACGCGCGAGCGCAGTTTCTATGGGAACGCATCCGCCGAGGCTGCCGTACTAGGGGAGCGGGTCCCTCTTGGTTTGGAAATACGATAGACGCCGGTGTTCAGTCGATTTCTCCTGCTTGTCGAGAATTGCTACTTTGCCCATGCGCCGAGCTGATTTTCTGATTTTCGTTTTCACGCCCATCATGTTTTGCTACCCTGCGTCTGATTATTTTCAGACGCATTTTCAGATTATTTGTCTGTCATTCAGCATTTGATTTTTGTATTTGGGACACTTCTGTCTTTATTTAGGCGACTCTGCTCCATCATGGTGAATGAATGCATTGAGAAGGGGTCGAGCATTATTTGCCAGCGTGTTATTGGTACAAATACAGACGCAAACACTAAGAAAATGTGGCGATGGTTGGGACAGCCGGCCGTGAAGAGAAAAGATATGCCTGCCAAAGGAGGGGAGGAGGATGATATTTTGAAAAAATTGGAATCCGGCATGGTGACAGTTTGCGCACACGCTGGCCATACTTTGTGTGAAAAGGGGAAAATGGAACTGATTTAGATGGATCCGAAGACAGTTCAGAGAGCTCGGACGATGTTTAAGCATCTCACAGTATCCCCCTCATAATTAGTCTCTGCACATAGTTTTGTGTTTAATTTTGTGCATTATCCGCAGCACTAAAACATGGTTAGAAAGTTGTTCAATATTTCCATTTTTGTAGATTCAGGGTTGACATGAATATAAATCAGTTTTAAAGTAATTTTTTGACGTACAAAAAATGTGACCCTGAATAGTATGTGAGGGTTGAGGAGTAATGAAATGTTAAAATAAGTTTTGTATGTACATAAGTTTAATGATTGTCATTCTTTTAATTGGATATACATTCCCAATTTGACTGTAAAATGAATTTAAGCTTTTATTTAAGCCTTTAATTTAAGCTTTAGTCAATATATTGAAATGAGTGGGTCTCATCTCGTCTTTTTTGCAGGGAAAAATATGTGGCTAGTGGATATTCTGATTGGCTGGTAACTTGAGAAATTTACTGGCCACATTGGCTGGTGATGAAAAAAGTAAATATAGAGCCCTGGTTGTAATGATAACAATAAATAAAGTAAAGAAAGAAGAGACGCAGGTAACTACAGAAGAGACAGAGCTTCCTGCTTTACGTAGCAGAATTAGCTCCTGATGATAGAGACTCCACCCCCTAAGACAGAGACTCCTCCCCCTGATGACAGAGACTCCACCCCCTAAGACAGAGACTCCTCCCCCTGATGACAGAGACTCCTCCCCCTAAGACAGAGACTCCTCCCCCTGATGACAGAGACTCCACCCCCTAAGACAGAGACTCCAACCCCTAAGAAAGAGACTCCTCCCCCTAATGATAGAGACTCCACCCCCTAAGAAAGAGACTCCTCCCCCTGATGACAGAGACTCAACCCCCTAAGAAAGAGACTCCTCCCCCTGAGGCAGAGACTCCTCCCCCTGAGAAAGAGACTACTTCTCCTCCTAACAGACTCCTCCCCCTAAGACAGAGACTCCTCCCCCTGAGGCAGAGACTCCTCCCACTGAGAGACTCCTCCCTCTGAGAGACTCCTCCCCATGAGGCAGAGACTCCTCCCACTGAGGAAGAGACTCCTCCTAACAGACTCCTCCCCCTGAGGCAGAGACTCCTCCCACTGAGGAAGAGACTCCTCCCACTAAGGAAGAGACTCCTCTTCCTAACAGACTCCTCCCCCTAAGACAGAGACTCCTCCCACTGAGGAAGAGACTCCTCCCACTAAGGAAGAGACTCCTCCTCCTAACAGACTCCTCCCCCTGAGGCAGAGACTCCTCCCACTAAGGAAGAGACTCCTCCTCCTAACAGACTCCTCCCCCTAAGACAGAGACTCCTCCCCCTGAGGCAGAGACTCCTCCCACTGAGAGACTCCTCCCTCTGAGAGACTCCTCCCCATGAGGCAGAGACTCCTCCCACTGAGGAAGAGACTCCTCCTAACAGACTCCTCCCCCTGAGGCAGAGACTCCTCCCACTGAGGAAGAGACTCCTCCTCCTAACAGACTCCTCCCCCTGAGGCAGAGACTCCTCCCACTGAGAGACTCCTCCCCCTAAGAGACTCCTCCCCCTGAGAGACTCCTCCCCCTGAGAGACTCCTCCCTGAGGCAGAGACTCCTCCCACTGAGAGACTCCTCCCCCGACAGACTCCTCCCCCTGAGGCAGAGACTCCTCCCACTGAGGAAGAGACTCCTCCCCCAAGAGACTCCTCCCCCTAACAGACTCCTCCCCCTTAAGAGACTCCTCCCTCCGACAGACTCCTCCCCCTGAGGCAGAGACTCCTCCCCTAATGACAGAGACTCCTCCCACTAAGACAGAGACTCCTCCCACTGAGAGACTCCTCCCCCTAAGACAGAGACTCCTCCCACTAAGACAGAGACTCCTCCCCCTGAGGCAGAGACTCCTCCCCCTAAGACAGAGACTCCTCCCACTAAGACAGAGACTCCTCCCCCTTAAGAGACTCCTCCCCCTAAGAGACTCCACCCCGAGGCAGAGACTCCTCCCCCTAAGACAGAGACTCCTCCCCCTAAGAGACTCCACCCCCTAAGGCAGAGACTCCTCCCCCTGAGAGACTCCTCCCCCTAAGACAGAGACTCCTCCCACTGAGGCAGAGACTCCTCCCCCAAGAGACTCCTCTTCCAAGAGACTCCTCCCCCTAACAGTCTCCTCCCCCTAAGAGACTCCACCCCTAACATACTCCTCCCCCTAAAACAGAGACTCCTCCCACTGAGGCAGAGACTCCTCCCCCAAGAGACTCCTCCCCCAAGAGACTCCTCCCCCTAACAGTCTCCTCCCCCTAAGAGACTCCACCCCTAACAGACTCCTCCCACTAAGACAGAGACTCCTCCCACTGAGGAAAAGACTCCTCCCCTTGAGGCAGAGACTCCTCCTCCTAACAGACTCCTCCCCTTGAGGCACAGACTCCTCCCACTGAGAGACTCCTCCCCCTGAGATACTCCTCCCCCTGAGGCAGAGACTCCTCCCACTGAGGAAGAGACTCCTCCTCCTAACAGACTCCTCCCCTAATGACAGAGACTCCTCCCACTAAGACAGAGACTCCTCCCCCTGAGATACTCCTCCCCCTGAGGCAGAGACTCCTCCCACTGAGGCAGAGACTCCTCCTCCTAACAGACTCCTCCCCTAATGACAGAGACTCCTCCCCCTGAGATACTCCTCCCCCTGAGGCAGAGACTCCTCCTCCTAACAGACTCCTCCCCGAGGCAGAGACTCCTCCCACTGAGGAAGAGACTCCTCCTCCTAACAGACTCCTCCCCTAATGACAGAGACTCCTCCCACTAAGACAGAGACTCCTCCCCCTGAGATACTCCTCCCCCTGAGGCAGAGACTCCTCCCCTAATGACAGAGACTCCTCCCACTGACAGACTCCTCCCCCTGAGGCAGAGACTCCTCCCACTAAGACAGAGACTCCTCCCACTGACAGACTCCTCCCCCTAAGGCAGAGACCCCTCCCCCTGAGAGACTCCTCCCACTAAGACAGAGACTCCTCCCACTGAGGAAAAGACTCCTCCCCCTGAGGCAGAGACTCCTCCCCCTAAGACAGAGACTCCTCCCCCTTAAGAGACTCCACCCCCTGAGGCAGAGACTCCTCCCCTAATGACAGAGACTCCCCCCCTAAGGCAGAGACTCCTCCCCCTGAGAGACTCCTCCCCCTAAGGCAGAGACTCCTCCCACTGAGGCAGAGACTCCTCCTCCTAACAGACTCCTCCCCCTGAGACAGAGACTCCTCCCTCTGAGAGACTCCTCCCCCTAAGAGACTCCTCCCTCTGAGGCAGAGACTCCTCCTCCTAACAGACTCCTCCCCCTAAGAGACTCCACCCCCTAAAACAGATACTGCTCCCCTAAGACAGAGACTCCTCCCCCAGAGACTCCTCCCACTGAGGAAGAGACTCCTCCTCCTAACAGACTCCTCCCCCTGAGGAAGAGACTCCTCCTCCTAACAGACTCCTCCCCTAATGACAGAGACTCCTCCCCCTGAGGCAGAGACTCCTCCTCCTAACAGACTCCTCCCCCTAAGACAGAGACTCCTCCCTCTTAGAGACTCCTCCCCCTAAGAGACTCCTCCCCCTGAGGCAGAGACTCCTCCCACTGAGGAAGATACTCCTCCTCCTAAAAGACTCCTCCCCCTAAGAGACTCCTCCCACTGAGGAAGAGACTCCTCCTCCTAACAGACTCCTCCCCCTAACAGACTCCTCCCCCTAAGAGACTCCTCCCCCTAACAGACTCCTCCCCTTAAGAGACTCCTCCCCCTGAGAGAGAGACTCCTCCCACTGAGGCAGAGACTCCTCCCACTGAGGCAGAGACTCCTCCCACTGAGGCAGAGACTCCTCCCCCTAAGAGACTCCTCCCACTAAGACAGAGACTCCTCCCACTGAGGCAGAGACTCCACCCCCTAACAGACTCCTCCCCCTAACAGACTCCTCCCCCTAAAAGACTCCTCCCCCTAAGAGACTCCTCCCCCTAACAGACTCCTCCCCCTAAGAGACTCCTCCCACTGAGGAAGAGACTCCTCCCCCTAAGAGACTCCTCCCACTGAAGAAGAGACTCCTCCTCCTAACAGACTCCACCCCCTAAAACAGAGACTCCTCCCCTAAGACAGAGACTCCTCCCCCAGAGACTCCTCCCACTAAGACAGATACTCCTCCCCTAAGACAGAGACTCCTCCCCCAGAGACTCCTCCCACTGAGGCAGAGACTCCTCCCCCTAAGAGACTCCTCCCACTGAGGAAGAGACTCCTCCCCCTGAGGCAGAGACTCCTCCCACTGAGGAAGAGACTCCTCCCCCTGAGGCAGAGACTCCTCCCACTGAGGAAGAGACTCCTCCTCCTAACAGACTCCTCCCCCTAAGAGACTCCTCCCACTGAGGAAGAGACTCCTCCCCCTAAGAGACTCCTCCCACTGAGGAAGAGACTCCTCCTCCTAACAGACTCCTCCCCCTAAGAGACTCCTCCCACTGAGGAAGAGACTCCTCCTCCTAACAGACTCCTCCCCCTGAGGCAGAGACTCCTCCTCCTAACAGACTCCTCCCCTAATGACAGAGACTCCTCCCACTAAGACAGAGACTCCTCCCACTGAGAGACTCCTCCCCCTAAAAGACTCCTCCCACTGAGACTCCTCCCCCTAAAAGACTCCTCCCACTGAGACTCCTCCCCCTAACAGACTCCTCCCCCAGAGACTCCTCCCCCTAACAGACTCCTCCCCCTAACAGACTCCTCCACATAAAAGACTGTGTAGGTGCACGTGCTAGTGCACGTTTATGCGTGTGCACGTTTATGCATGTGCACGTGTGTAGTAGCATGTGCATGTGCACGTGTGTGTGTAAGTGTGTGTGTGCACGTGCTAGTGCATGTGTGTGCACGTGTGTGCGCATGTGTGTGCACGTGCTAGCGCACGTGTGTGTGCAAGTGTTTTTGTGCATGTGTGTGTGTGCAAGTGTGTGCACGTGTGTGTGCACGTGTGTAGGTGTACGTGCGTGCACGTGTGTAAGTGTGTGTGTGCACGTGTGTAGGTGCACGTGTGTGTGCATATGTGTATTAATGTGCACGTGTGTGCATATGTGTATGCATGTGCACGTGCTAGTGCACGTGTGTGTGCACGTTTATGCGTGTGCACGTGCTAATGCACGTGCGTGTGCACATGTGTAGGTGCACGTGCGTGTGCACATGTGTAGGTGCACGTGCGTGTGCACGTGTGTAAGTGTGTGCACGTGTGTGTGCATATGTGTATTAATGTGCACGTGCTAGTGCACGTGTGTGTGCACGTTTATGCGTGTGCACGCGTGTAAGTGCACGTGCGTGTGTACGTGTGGGCTCAAACATTGAGCTGTCGGAACAAAGGGTGAATTTAATCTGGAACAAAGACATTTCGGACAAGTGGGCTGTAGGATCAATGGGAAATTTTCGGAATATTGACGGGTCGGACCAAAGGGGCGTCGGAGAAATGACATGTTACCAAAAACGGACAGGACTTGGGCTCCAGGAAAAGCCAAAAACCTGTTTTCACCAGTACAATTAGTCAATAACTCCTGGAACTTTGGATTACGGACAACTTTGGAACTTGGACCAAGGAGAAACTTTCCCACTGCGCGCTGGAGGACAGCAGGAACTGTCGCCGTTACACGCGGAAAATTGTTAGACAAAGGAAGAAAGGAACCAGTCGTTTGAGGGTATGTACGGCAAAATGCCAGAAGATTAGGAACTTTTTCGTTGGAGAAAAATATTTGGATTATTTAGCAGCAAGTTTGGTTCGTGGTTTTTTTTTTGTGATTTAATTAACGACCAAACAATTGGAAGCACCAAAAGCAGTTTATTTTTGGAAGGAAACCCGACATTTAAGTTTGAAAGGAAAGGAAAAAACACACACAAATCATTTTTGAACCAAAAATCTGTATTTCGTCTTAACTCCGGAAAAGAACGCTATTCCTGGGTTTCTTTCTCAAACAAGCCGACCCCGGGTTAGGACGATTTCAGACCAGAGCGTGGCAGCGAGACAACGGCAGTTATCAGGCGCTGTGTTCTACTTGGCTTTTCACACCGGACAGTCTGCGGCCGCGGTAGTTCCGCTCCAGCCCTGTCTGCATTCCCCATCCATTTCAACGGGACACCGCCGGCCGCCGCCGGCCGCTGCCGTCCAAATTCCGCTCGAGTTCTATTTTCCAAAAGCGGCGCGGGACGGAGGCGTCTCCCGCGCCGCTACTGCCCGACTACCGCCGCGTCTGTGTGCAAGGACAGATCTGTTTCCATGTATTTTCACCTCCGCCGGTGAAAATCGCTTCCGTTCCGCCACGCTTTGCCGCACTGCTTTGAAACGGCCCTAAGGGTTAAAGAGAACCGAGCTCCAGGCCCTCCATCCACACCTGTGTACCCACACTTAAGCACCCCTCCCCGGCCTAAGAATCCAGTCCGCACCGCCTGGAGCTCCACGCCCCTGGTACTGTAAAAAGAAGAAAAAAAGATTATAAAGAACCGAGCTCCAGGCCCTCCATCCACACCTGTGTACCCACACTTAAGCACCCCTCCCCGGCCTAAGAATCCAGTCCGCACCCCCTGGAGCTCCACGCCCCTGGTATTGTAAAAAGAAGAAAAAAAGATTATAAAGAACCGAGCACCAGGCCCTCCATCCACACCTGTGTACCCACACTTAAGCACCCCTCCCCGGCCTAACGATCCAGTCCGCACCCCCTGGAGCTCCACGCCCCTGGTACTATAAAAAAAAAAAAAAAACGAGCTCCAGGCCCTCCATCCACACCTGTGTACCCACACTTAAGCACCCCTCCCCGGCCTAAGAATCCAGTCCGCACCCCCTGGAGCTCCACGCCCCTGGTATTGTAAAAAGAAGAAAAAAAGATTATAAAGAACCGAGCTCCAGGCCCTCCATCCACACCTGTGTACCCACACTTAAGCACCCCTCCCCGGCCTAAGAATCCAGTCCGCACCCCCTGGAGCTCCACGCCCCTGGTATTGTAAAAAGAAGAAAAAAAGATTATAAAGAACCGAGCACCAGGCCCTCCATCCACACCTGTGTACCCACACTTAAGCACCCCTCCCCGGCCTAAGAATCCAGTCCGCACCCCCTGGAGCTCCACGCCCCTGGTACTATAAAAAAAAAAAAAAAACGAGCTCCAGGCCCTCCATCCACACCTGTGTACCCACACTTAAGCACCCCTCCCCGGCCTAAGAATCCAGTCCGCACCCCCTGGAGCTCCACGCCCCTGGTATTGTAAAAAGAAGAAAAAAAGATTATAAAGAACCGAGCTCCAGGCCCTCCATCCACACCTGTGTACCCACACTTAAGCACCCCTCCCCGGCCTAAGAATCCAGTCCGCACCCCCTGGAGCTCCACGCCCCTGGTATTGTAAAAAGAAGAAAAAAAGATTATAAAGAACCGAGCACCAGGCCCTCCATCCACACCTGTGTACCCACACTTAAGCACCCCTCCCCGGCCTAAGAATCCAGTCCGCACCCCCTGGAGCTCCACGCCCCTGGTATTGTAAAAAGAAGAAAAAAAGATTATAAAGAACCGAGCTCCAGGCCCTCCATCCACACCTGTGTACCCACACTTAAGCACCCCTCCCCGGCCTAAGAATCCAGTCCGCACCCCCTGGAGCTCCACGCCCCTGGTATTGTAAAAAGAAGAAAAAAAGATTATAAAGAACCGAGCACCAGGCCCTCCATCCACACCTGTGTACCCACACTTAAGCACCCCTCCCCGGCCTAACGATCCAGTCCGCACCCCCTGGAGCTCCACGCCCCTGGTACTATAAAAAAAAAAAAAAAACGAGCTCCAGGCCCTCCATCCACACCTGTGTACCCACACTTAAGCACCCCTCCCCGGCCTAACGATCCAGTCCGCACCGCCTGGAGCTCCACGCCCCTGGTACTATAAAACACTTTTTTTTTAAGTCACCAGGCTGCCTGGTCCAGGCACACTCACCTGAACTCAAGCAGCCCTTCCCGGGCATGGAGCTCTGGTCCTTCCCGACCAGAGCTCCATGTAATTTATTTATTTTTTTTTTTTAAGAGTCACCAGGCTCCAGGGCCTCTGCAAGTGATTTAGCAGCAGGTTCTCCACAAACATGCGGTGCGCGATAGGGGAGGGGCGACCGTCCTCCGGCCGCACCCCAGCCCCGTCACGAACGGCTCTCCGCACCGGCCGAAGCCGGCTACCCGAGACCGGCCGAAGATCCGCGGCGCTGCGGTATCGTTACGTCTAGGCTGTTTTGAAGTTTATTGGACATTGAAATGTCTGAAAGAAAGAAAGAAAAGTACGAGGCGTTGCCCCGGGAACAGGAGCGCGTGCGGCTCGCCTGTGTCTCTGACAGGTGCGCGCTCACTTTGGCTGCTTAAAATTGCACTATGACTTAGGCTGCGCTCCACTGTCTCCAACAAACGCTCGCTGTTCAGAAAGTAGAGGCGACCTCTGGGCTCAGAGGCAATTTGTAAGAAAAATGTGCGGCAGAGCTCAATGAGCGTGACTTTGTGTGAAAGAGGACACGTTTTCCTACATTTTAAGGTATCATTTCTTTCTGGCAGTTAAACTGTATGAAAGTTATAGTTTGAATAGTTGTTTGAAAAGCTAAACAGGTTGAAATTTATCAGCACGCGATTTGGCATCAGACTGAAGTGGGCGATGAGCTGTGGGTGAAGGTGGGACCCGCACACTGAAAGTGTAGCTACGGCTCACGCATAGATTAATGCTGCGCCAGTGAATTTTTGATCCTTGGCGGCGCTTGTGTGTGAGGGACAAGCACGAGGAAGGAAAAAACAAACCGAGCATAAGGAGAGAGCCCAGCCATGTGAGCGGTGAGATGCAAAGCACAGAGGAAATTCTAAAGAAAAAAAGAATCGAGGATAAAGTGTGCGAGAGGGAGTGCTGCATGGTGTATATCGCTGACATTGACGGGGCTGGATAATGGTAGCTTACTGTGGAAACTCCGGTGAGTGATATCAATGATATGTGAAGCTAATGGCTAGCAAGATCGTTTGCTAGCGTATTTAAAAAATAAAGTATTAAAAAAAAAAAAAAAGTTTTTGCTCTATTTTTGTATCTTTTAAAGCAAAGAGAGGAAAAAAAGAAAAAAAATATCGTTTGCTAGCGTATTTAAAAAACAAAGTATTTTTTTTAAAAAACATGTTTTTGCACTATTTTGTATCTTTTAAAGCAAAGAGAGGAAAAAAAGAAAAAGTTCGTTTGCTAGCAAGAATGTTTGCTAGCAAGATCGTTTGCTAGCAAGATCGTTTGCTAGCAAGAACGTTTGCTAGCAAGAATGTTTGCTAGCAAGAACGTTTGCTAGCAAGATCGTTTGCTAGCAAGAATGTTTGCTAGCAAGAATGTTTGCTAGCAAGATCGTTTGCTAGCAAGAATGTTTGCTAGCAAGATCGTCGGCAAGCGTTTAATTCATGATGTTATTTAGTAAAATGTATGCATTATTTCATATTGAAATTGTTGTTAAAATTGATTACATGTTAAAAGATGTTACTGTGTTACCTAGAGAATGCTCTAATTTTACAAGTGGAGATTTGAGAAAATTCCTGCCTAAAGACTGTTAAAAATAATTTCTTTGGGAGATTATCTCCATTTACAAGTTTAGAAAAAAATGTAAACTTGATGAGGAGACTGGCCAAAATGTAAAGTCATTTTTTAAATGTAAAAAAAATATATATATATATTTTTACATTTAAAAAAAAAGAGTAATGTGAGATAAAATATTCATCGGCGTTAAATAATTGACAAGTTAACGCGATAGTAACGAGTTAACTCGCCCAGCCCTATTTTTTTAATATATTTGAGCAAACACTGATTATTACACGTTGATGCAAACTTCTGTGACCACATTTATCAGTTTGTTCATACGTTTTTCCGGTTCTGGTCCCATCCAGTTGTGGCAGTTTTTACTGGAGCTTCTTCTGGACTCCACCTGCAACACGTTCCTCTCCTGGACCGGAGACGGCCGGGAGTTCAAGATGTCCGACCCCACAGAGGTAAGGACGGGTTTTACACGGGTGCAAAGTTACCTCATACCTTCAGGTTCCCACCTGATGACCCACAGTGTCTGATAGAGGAGGCAGAGCTGGGAACATGTTCTCTGTGCTGCACTCAGCCCTGTGCTTCTGCTTCCTGCTGAGTGTTACATGAACAGTCACACATGTAGGAGCCTGTTTCCTTTGCTCACAGCACCAACGCTGGCTGGACATGAACAGCAGGTGTTTGTGGAGGAGGTCTCCAAGGAGAACATCTGCAGGAACAACAGTGAGAAGTGTCTGTTGGTCCTCTGACCCTGGATCAGACGCACAGATGGGTCCAGGACATGTTAGCCTAGCTTAGCACAAAGATTTCTAGAACCATGTTCAGCGTACATCTGGAAATGCGTACATGTGGGTTAGACCTGCGTCCTGAGAGAGGATCTGGATGTTTGGCTGCCCTGAAACCTTCTGAGAGGAGGAGTCAGCAGAAACAATGTGACCATCAGGAGAGACCATGATGTCAGAGACTGAAGAGAGTTCAGCTCAGTGTTTAAAGCTCATATTTGGCTTCAGAAAGGAGAGAAAAATCAAAGTGAAAACTCTTCCAAAGGTGAAGAGTTGAATTCAGAGACAGAAACTTCATCATCTCCATCATCTGACTGCAGAAAACATTTAGTTTGAACTTGTTTTTTATTGGGTTTTCAGCGCCGACGTTCAGTTTCTGCACTTTTCTCTATCCAGCTGGAGATGATAATTACACACATTATATCCAAATTAAGATCAAAAGCAAACAAGAGACCAACAGAACAAATATCCACTCCCAATGAAATGCATGAAACATCCATCCATCCACCTTCTCCACCCGCTGACTCCGTCGGGGGGGCCGGAGCCCCTCCCAGCGGGGCCAGAGGCGGGGTTCACCCTGGACAGGTCGCCTTCCATCACAGGGCCACATTAAATATGTTAAATCAAATATACACATTCAGACGTTCACATGTACAAGCCCACACAGAAATAAGTGCTGAGGAGAGCAGCACTGAAACATTGTGAGGCTCTGTGTGGATGATGGGAAACAGGTGGCAGAGCAGGAAGGCTAAGCAGGCTCATTGTCTCATAAAGAGCCGACAGGACTCCAGCGGTTAGTAAAGATGGACTTTAGGAGCCTTCATAGATCTGTAATGTGCTCCATCTGATGGAGGCCCCAAACCTTCTGGATCCAGATGTTATATGAAGGGGGGGTTCAGCCATCTAATAGTTCTGCAGCTCAGTGCTGCTGTGAGTAATATATTTACAGATGTTTCTCTGGCCTCCCATTCAGCCCTTTAGGCATCACTCCTAATAGAGCCACAGCAGCATCCCGAGGTACAGAGCATCAGATAGCTCTCCCCAGAGTGTCTTTACTTTGGGACAGAAGCAGAATATATGGCTATGACTGGCAGCATGTGCTCCACCGTTCCTCCAGCATCAGCTGGAATGGGACCGGCTCATTCTAGATGCTATTTCTGGAGTCCTGAAACATGTGACAGTTATTTTCCTGCTTTCAGGGTGGAGCCTGCTGGAGAACGATGGCTGACACCAGGGCTGAGGAAGTGTGAGTGTGTTCTTCATCTGATTCATGACATCCAGCCATCGCCACACTGTCACATCACTCATTGATCAAAGTGAACAGATGATGGATCAATAACTGCAGCTGGACTGTGTTTGTTCTCTCCTTCAGATTCCTGCCGACTCACAATCGACACAAACACAGTGAGCAGGAAACTGAAACTGTCTGACAGCAACAGGAAGGTGACATGTGTGAGAGAGGATCAGTCATATCCTGATCATCCAGACAGGTTTCATGGCAGGTGTCCTCAGCTGCTGTGTAGAAATGTTCTGACTGGTCGCTGTTACTGGGAGGTCGAGTGGAGAGGAAGAGTTATTATATCAGTGAGTTACAGAGGAGTCAGCAGGAGAGGAGGAGACAGAGACTGTGTGTTTGGAGGGAATGATCAGTCCTGGAGTCTGATCTGCTCTGATGGAGGTTATTACTCTGTCTATCACAATGAGAGAGAAACATCCATCTCCTCCTCCTCCTCCTCCTCCTCCTCCTCCTCCTCCTCCTCCTCCTCCTCTGTCTGTAACAGAGCAGCAGTGTATGTGGACCGTCCTGCTGGCACTCTGTCCTTCTACAGAGTCTCCTCTGACACACTGATCCACCTCCACACCTTCAGCACCACATTCACTGAAGAACCTCTGCATCCTGGGTTTGGGTTCTGGTCACCTGGTTCCTGGTTGTCTCTGTGCTGAGTACACAGAGTGTCCTCCTGTCAGAGAATCCCTGCTGAACAGATAGTTCAGGCTGTTCATGTCTGTCTCTTTCACTCAGAAACACCTTTTCAGATTCATGGATTCAGTCAGTTTCTGTGTGAAACTCTTCTGAATGATTCCTTGGAAACTTCTTCCTCTTCCGGTCCTTTAAAGATGGAAGCTGCCATTCTTCCAGGGTGTTGTTTTTCTGTGTGTTTCCAGCCAAAGCTTCACACTGAGACCATTCAGTTGCTGTCAGCTGCAGTTAGTTTGCTGCACATGTGACAAACTGATACTTTGAATGCAGAATTTCTATGTAAAAAAAAAAAGTTTAAAAATGAGATGAAATAATTTGCAGTGTGCTTGTTGACATGAAAGCATATTTCTGAAATATGTGCTTGATACCCTGAACTATAGGTGGATGTCTGGGCTTTGCCATCAGTGCTGTAATTCAGGACTTTACCTTTAGAAGCCTCCTAAGATGATGTTTGTTGTGATTTATAAATATAATGTAAAAATAAAACTGAAGTGAATTTGCCTGAATTGTGCTTTTATTTGCACCGGAAATAGTTTTATCTCCACGCTGCAGCACGTCCGAATGAATAGAAGCCAAGTGTGTGAAAATAAAAGCTCCAATGAAGAATATGAGCAAAATGACTGAAAACAGCTTTGAGCTGTAGTTCCTGTGGGTGAGTGATGCCACGAGCTGAGCTTCTGTAGCGTTTAAAGTACGGCACGTCCCATCCACACATGGCTGCTAAACAGGAGCGAGCATAAAGAGACCCAAAGTGATCCGTTTTCATACTTAAGGTTTCAGTTTCATCCCATCTTTGGTTTGTGAAATGTGCATTTCTGAGTTGTGTTTCAACACTGTAAGCAGGTGGCATAGTTTAGCTTGGATCTTAATCAGACTGATTGTAATTTGAGCGGCAGGTAAGTTTGGTAAAATAAAGCCAAATATCAGCCTTTGTTGTAGAAATATGACTACTTTGCAAGGAAAGAAAAAGCAGGCGAATGAAAAGTTACTAAAGCAGGAGTTTTCCCTTGAAAAAGTCCATCTTTGGAGAATAAAACAACAGAGTTGTTAACAGAGTTTCTCCGAGTTTGGGGCTGGTTGGGTGCTTTTGAATAGATTATCCCATGTCGTTTTGTGTCTCTGCGAGAGGCCAAAAGACAGGTGATAATAATATTCTTCTCAGCACTGATGAGTTGTAATCGGGGCTCAAAATGAACACCAGCCAAATGCGGGTGAAAGTTATTTTTGGCTTGTATTAAAAAAAAACTCACTAGCCGGCTTGGCCGATGATAAGTGAGGAACTTTACCATCTATTTCGCGGGAGGCGAAATGATTATGGGCAGTCTATGCGCGGGACGCGCGAGCGCAGTTTCTATGGGAACGCATCCGCCGAGGCTGCCGTACTAGGGGAGCGGGTCCCTCTTGGTTTGGAAATACGATAGACGCCGGTGTTCAGTCGATTTCTCCTGCTTGTCGAGAATTGCTACTTTGCCCATGCGCCGAGCTGATTTTCTGATTTTCGTTTTCACGCCCATCATGTTTTGCTACCCTGCGTCTGATTATTTTCAGACGCATTTTCAGATTATTTGTCTGTCATTCAGCATTTGATTTTTGTATTTGGGACACTTCTGTCTTTATTTAGGCGACTCTGCTCCATCATGGTGAATGAATGCATTGAGAAGGGGTCGAGCATTATTTGCCAGCGTGTTATTGGTACAAATACAGACGCAAACACTAAGAAAATGTGGCGATGGTTGGGACAGCCGGCCGTGAAGAGAAAAGATATGCCTGCCAAAGGAGGGGAGGAGGATGATATTTTGAAAAAATTGGAATCCGGCATGGTGACAGTTTGCGCACACGCTGGCCATACTTTGTGTGAAAAGGGGAAAATGGAACTGATTTAGACGGATCCGAAGACAGTTCAGAGAGCTCGGACGATGTTTAAGCATCTCACAGTATCCCCCTCATAATTAGTCTCTGCACATAGTTTTGTGTTTAATTTTGTGCATTATCCGCAGCACTAAAACATGGTTAGAAAGTTGTTCAATATTTCCATTTTTGTAGATTCAGGGTTGACATGAATATAAATCAGTTTTAAAGTAATTTTTTGACGTACAAAAAATGTGACCCTGAATAGTATGTGAGGGTTGAGGAGTAATGAAATGTTAAAATAAGTTTTGTATGTACATAAGTTTAATGATTGTCATTCTTTTAATTGGATATACATTCCCAATTTGACTGTAAAATGAATTTAAGCTTTTATTTAAGCCTTTAATTTAAGCTTTAGTCAATATATTGAAATGAGTGGGTCTCATCTCGTCTTTTTTGCAGGGAAAAATATGTGGCTAGTGGATATTCTGATTGGCTGGTAACTTGAGAAATTTACTGGCCACATTGGCTGGTGATGAAAAAAGTAAATATAGAGCCCTGGTTGTAATGATAACAATAAATAAAGTAAAGAAAGAAGAGACGCAGGTAACTACAGAAGAGACAGAGCTTCCTGCTTTACGTAGCAGAATTAGCTCCTGATGATAGAGACTCCACCCCCTAAGACAGAGACTCCTCCCCCTGATGACAGAGACTCCACCCCCTAAGACAGAGACTCCTCCCCCTGATGACAGAGACTCCTCCCCCTAAGACAGAGACTCCTCCCCCTGATGACAGAGACTCCACCCCCTAAGACAGAGACTCCAACCCCTAAGAAAGAGACTCCTCCCCCTAATGATAGAGACTCCACCCCCTAAGAAAGAGACTCCTCCCCCTGATGACAGAGACTCAACCCCCTAAGAAAAAGACTCCTCCCCCTGAGGCAGAGACTCCTCCCCCTGAGAAAGAGACTACTTCTCCTCCTAACAGACTCCTCCCCCTAAGACAGAGACTCCTCCCCCTGAGGCAGAGACTCCTCCCACTGAGAGACTCCTCCCTCTGAGAGACTCCTCCCCATGAGGCAGAGACTCCTCCCACTGAGGAAGAGACTCCTCCTAACAGACTCCTCCCCCTGAGGCAGAGACTCCTCCCACTGAGGAAGAGACTCCTCCCACTAAGGAAGAGACTCCTCTTCCTAACAGACTCCTCCCCCTAAGACAGAGACTCCTCCCACTGAGGAAGAGACTCCTCCCACTAAGGAAGAGACTCCTCCTCCTAACAGACTCCTCCCCCTGAGGCAGAGACTCCTCCCACTAAGGAAGAGACTCCTCCTCCTAACAGACTCCTCCCCCTAAGACAGAGACTCCTCCCCCTGAGGCAGAGACTCCTCCCACTGAGAGACTCCTCCCTCTGAGAGACTCCTCCCCATGAGGCAGAGACTCCTCCCACTGAGGAAGAGACTCCTCCTAACAGACTCCTCCCCCTGAGGCAGAGACTCCTCCCACTGAGGAAGAGACTCCTCCTCCTAACAGACTCCTCCCCCTGAGGCAGAGACTCCTCCCACTGAGAGACTCCTCCCCCTAAGAGACTCCTCCCCCTGAGAGACTCCTCCCCCTGAGAGACTCCTCCCTGAGGCAGAGACTCCTCCCACTGAGAGACTCCTCCCCCGACAGACTCCTCCCCCTGAGGCAGAGACTCCTCCCACTGAGGAAGAGACTCCTCCCCCAAGAGACTCCTCCCCCTAACAGACTCCTCCCCCTTAAGAGACTCCTCCCTCCGACAGACTCCTCCCCCTGAGGCAGAGACTCCTCCCCTAATGACAGAGACTCCTCCCACTAAGACAGAGACTCCTCCCACTGAGAGACTCCTCCCCCTAAGACAGAGACTCCTCCCACTAAGACAGAGACTCCTCCCCCTGAGGCAGAGACTCCTCCCCCTAAGACAGAGACTCCTCCCACTAAGACAGAGACTCCTCCCCCTTAAGAGACTCCTCCCCCTAAGAGACTCCACCCCGAGGCAGAGACTCCTCCCCCTAAGACAGAGACTCCTCCCCCTAAGAGACTCCACCCCCTAAGGCAGAGACTCCTCCCCCTGAGAGACTCCTCCCCCTAAGACAGAGACTCCTCCCACTGAGGCAGAGACTCCTCCCCCAAGAGACTCCTCTTCCAAGAGACTCCTCCCCCTAACAGTCTCCTCCCCCTAAGAGACTCCACCCCTAACATACTCCTCCCCCTAAAACAGAGACTCCTCCCACTGAGGCAGAGACTCCTCCCCCAAGAGACTCCTCCCCCAAGAGACTCCTCCCCCTAACAGTCTCCTCCCCCTAAGAGACTCCACCCCTAACAGACTCCTCCCACTAAGACAGAGACTCCTCCCACTGAGGAAAAGACTCCTCCCCTTGAGGCAGAGACTCCTCCTCCTAACAGACTCCTCCCCTTGAGGCACAGACTCCTCCCACTGAGAGACTCCTCCCCCTGAGATACTCCTCCCCCTGAGGCAGAGACTCCTCCCACTGAGGAAGAGACTCCTCCTCCTAACAGACTCCTCCCCTAATGACAGAGACTCCTCCCACTAAGACAGAGACTCCTCCCCCTGAGATACTCCTCCCCCTGAGGCAGAGACTCCTCCCACTGAGGCAGAGACTCCTCCTCCTAACAGACTCCTCCCCTAATGACAGAGACTCCTCCCCCTGAGATACTCCTCCCCCTGAGGCAGAGACTCCTCCTCCTAACAGACTCCTCCCCGAGGCAGAGACTCCTCCCACTGAGGAAGAGACTCCTCCTCCTAACAGACTCCTCCCCTAATGACAGAGACTCCTCCCACTAAGACAGAGACTCCTCCCCCTGAGATACTCCTCCCCCTGAGGCAGAGACTCCTCCCCTAATGACAGAGACTCCTCCCACTGACAGACTCCTCCCCCTGAGGCAGAGACTCCTCCCCTAATAACAGAGACTCCTCCCACTAAGACAGAGACTCCTCCCACTGACAGACTCCTCCCCCTAAGGCAGAGACCCCTCCCCCTGAGAGACTCCTCCCACTAAGACAGAGACTCCTCCCACTGAGGAAAAGACTCCTCCCCCTGAGGCAGAGACTCCTCCCCCTAAGACAGAGACTCCTCCCCCTTAAGAGACTCCACCCCCTGAGGCAGAGACTCCTCCCCTAATGACAGAGACTCCCCCCCTAAGGCAGAGACTCCTCCCCCTGAGAGACTCCTCCCCCTAAGGCAGAGACTCCTCCCACTGAGGCAGAGACTCCTCCTCCTAACAGACTCCTCCCCCTGAGACAGAGACTCCTCCCTCTGAGAGACTCCTCCCCCTAAGAGACTCCTCCCTCTGAGGCAGAGACTCCTCCTCCTAACAGACTCCTCCCCCTAAGAGACTCCACCCCCTAAAACAGATACTGCTCCCCTAAGACAGAGACTCCTCCCCCAGAGACTCCTCCCACTGAGGAAGAGACTCCTCCTCCTAACAGACTCCTCCCCCTGAGGAAGAGACTCCTCCTCCTAACAGACTCCTCCCCTAATGACAGAGACTCCTCCCCCTGAGGCAGAGACTCCTCCTCCTAACAGACTCCTCCCCCTAAGACAGAGACTCCTCCCTCTTAGAGACTCCTCCCCCTAAGAGACTCCTCCCCCTGAGGCAGAGACTCCTCCCACTGAGGAAGATACTCCTCCTCCTAAAAGACTCCTCCCCCTAAGAGACTCCTCCCACTGAGGAAGAGACTCCTCCTCCTAACAGACTCCTCCCCCTAACAGACTCCTCCCCCTAAGAGACTCCTCCCCCTAACAGACTCCTCCCCTTAAGAGACTCCTCCCCCTGAGAGAGAGACTCCTCCCACTGAGGCAGAGACTCCTCCCACTGAGGCAGAGACTCCTCCCACTGAGGCAGAGACTCCTCCCCCTAAGAGACTCCTCCCACTAAGACAGAGACTCCTCCCACTGAGGCAGAGACTCCACCCCCTAACAGACTCCTCCCCCTAACAGACTCCTCCCCCTAAAAGACTCCTCCCCCTAAGAGACTCCTCCCCCTAACAGACTCCTCCCCCTAAGAGACTCCTCCCACTGAGGAAGAGACTCCTCCCCCTAAGAGACTCCTCCCACTGAAGAAGAGACTCCTCCTCCTAACAGACTCCACCCCCTAAAACAGAGACTCCTCCCCTAAGACAGAGACTCCTCCCCCAGAGACTCCTCCCACTAAGACAGATACTCCTCCCCTAAGACAGAGACTCCTCCCCCAGAGACTCCTCCCACTGAGGCAGAGACTCCTCCCCCTAAGAGACTCCTCCCACTGAGGAAGAGACTCCTCCCCCTGAGGCAGACACTCCTCCCACTGAGGAAGAGACTCCTCCCCCTGAGGCAGAGACTCCTCCCACTGAGGAAGAGACTCCTCCCCCTAAGAGACTCCTCCCACTGAGGAAGAGACTCCTCCTCCTAACAGACTCCTCCCCCTAAGAGACTCCTCCCACTGAGGAAGAGACTCCTCCTCCTAACAGACTCCTCCCCCTGAGGCAGAGACTCCTCCTCCTAACAGACTCCTCCCCTAATGACAGAGACTCCTCCCACTAAGACAGAGACTCCTCCCACTGAGAGACTCCTCCCCCTAAAAGACTCCTCCCACTGAGACTCCTCCCCCTAAAAGACTCCTCCCACTGAGACTCCTCCCCCTAACAGACTCCTCCCCCAGAGACTCCTCCCCCTAACAGACTCCTCCCCCTAACAGACTCCTCCACATAAAAGACTGTGTAGGTGCACGTGCTAGTGCACGTTTATGCGTGTGCACGTTTATGCATGTGCACGTGTGTAGTAGCATGTGCATGTGCACGTGTGTGTGTAAGTGTGTGTGTGCACGTGCTAGTGCATGTGTGTGCACGTGTGTGCGCATGTGTGTGCACGTGCTAGCGCACGTGTGTGTGCAAGTGTTTTTGTGCATGTGTGTGTGTGCAAGTGTGTGCACGTGTGTGTGCACGTGTGTAGGTGTACGTGCGTGCACGTGTGTAAGTGTGTGTGTGCACGTGTGTAGGTGCACGTGTGTGTGCATATGTGTATTAATGTGCACGTGTGTGCATATGTGTATGCATGTGCACGTGCTAGTGCACGTGTGTGTGCACGTTTATGCGTGTGCACGTGCTAATGCACGTGCGTGTGCACATGTGTAGGTGCACGTGCGTGTGCACATGTGTAGGTGCACGTGCGTGTGCACGTGTGTAAGTGTGTGCACGTGTGTGTGCATATGTGTATTAATGTGCACGTGCTAGTGCACGTGTGTGTGCACGTTTATGCGTGTGCACGCGTGTAAGTGCACGTGCGTGTGTACGTGTGGGCTCAAACATTGAGCTGTCGGAACAAAGGGTGAATTTAATCTGGAACAAAGACATTTCGGACAAGTGGGCTGTAGGATCAATGGGAAATTTTCGGAATATTGACGGGTCGGACCAAAGGGGCGTCGGAGAAATGACATGTTACCAAAAACGGACAGGACTTGGGCTCCAGGAAAAGCCAAAAACCTGTTTTCACCAGTACAATTAGTCAATAACTCCTGGAACTTTGGATTACGGACAACTTTGGAACTTGGACCAAGGAGAAACTTTCCCACTGCGCGCTGGAGGACAGCAGGAACTGTCGCCGTTACACGCGGAAAATTGTTAGACAAAGGAAGAAAGGAACCAGTCGTTTGAGGGTATGTACGGCAAAATGCCAGAAGATTAGGAACTTTTTCGTTGGAGAAAAATATTTGGATTATTTAGCAGCAAGTTTGGTTCGTGGTTTTTTTTTTGTGATTTAATTAACGACCAAACAATTGGAAGCACCAAAAGCAGTTTATTTTTGGAAGGAAACCCGACATTTAAGTTTGAAAGGAAAGGAAAAAACACACACAAATCATTTTTGAACCAAAAATCTGTATTTCGTCTTAACTCCGGAAAAGAACGCTATTCCTGGGTTTCTTTCTCAAACAAGCCGACCCCGGGTTAGGACGATTTCAGACCAGAGCGTGGCAGCGAGACAACGGCAGTTATCAGGCGCTGTGTTCTACTTGGCTTTTCACACCGGACAGTCTGCGGCCGCGGTAGTTCCGCTCCAGCCCTGTCTGCATTCCCCATCCATTTCAACGGGACACCGCCGGCCGCCGCCGGCCGCTGCCGTCCAAATTCCGCTCGAGTTCTATTTTCCAAAAGCGGCGCGGGACGGAGGCGTCTCCCGCGCCGCTACTGCCCGACTACCGCCGCGTCTGTGTGCAAGGACAGATCTGTTTCCATGTATTTTCACCTCCGCCGGTGAAAATCGCTTCCGTTCCGCCACGCTTTGCCGCACTGCTTTGAAACGGCCCTAAGGGTTAAAGAGAACCGAGCTCCAGGCCCTCCATCCACACCTGTGTACCCACACTTAAGCACCCCTCCCCGGCCTAAGAATCCAGTCCGCACCGCCTGGAGCTCCACGCCCCTGGTACTGTAAAAAGAAGAAAAAAAGATTATAAAGAACCGAGCTCCAGGCCCTCCATCCACACCTGTGTACCCACACTTAAGCACCCCTCCCCGGCCTAAGAATCCAGTCCGCACCCCCTGGAGCTCCACGCCCCTGGTACTATAAAAAAAAAAAAAAAACGAGCTCCAGGCCCTCCATCCACACCTGTGTACCCACACTTAAGCACCCCTCCCCGGCCTAAGAATCCAGTCCGCACCCCCTGGAGCTCCACGCCCCTGGTATTGTAAAAAGAAGAAAAAAAGATTATAAAGAACCGAGCTCCAGGCCCTCCATCCACACCTGTGTACCCACACTTAAGCACCCCTCCCCGGCCTAAGAATCCAGTCCGCACCCCCTGGAGCTCCACGCCCCTGGTATTGTAAAAAGAAGAAAAAAAGATTATAAAGAACCGAGCACCAGGCCCTCCATCCACACCTGTGTACCCACACTTAAGCACCCCTCCCCGGCCTAAGAATCCAGTCCGCACCCCCTGGAGCTCCACGCCCCTGGTATTGTAAAAAGAAGAAAAAAAGATTATAAAGAACCGAGCTCCAGGCCCTCCATCCACACCTGTGTACCCACACTTAAGCACCCCTCCCCGGCCTAAGAATCCAGTCCGCACCCCCTGGAGCTCCACGCCCCTGGTATTGTAAAAAGAAGAAAAAAAGATTATAAAGAACCGAGCACCAGGCCCTCCATCCACACCTGTGTACCCACACTTAAGCACCCCTCCCCGGCCTAACGATCCAGTCCGCACCCCCTGGAGCTCCACGCCCCTGGTACTGTAAAAAGAAGAAAAAAAGATTATAAAGAACCGAGCTCCAGGCCCTCCATCCACACCTGTGTACCCACACTTAAGCACCCCTCCCCGGCCTAAGAATCCAGTCCGCACCCCCTGGAGCTCCACGCCCCTGGTATTGTAAAAAGAAGAAAAAAAGATTATAAAGAACCGAGCACCAGGCCCTCCATCCACACCTGTGTACCCACACTTAAGCACCCCTCCCCGGCCTAACGATCCAGTCCGCACCCCCTGGAGCTCCACGCCCCTGGTACTATAAAAAAAAAAAAAAAACGAGCTCCAGGCCCTCCATCCACACCTGTGTACCCACACTTAAGCACCCCTCCCCGGCCTAAGAATCCAGTCCGCACCCCCTGGAGCTCCACGCCCCTGGTATTGTAAAAAGAAGAAAAAAAGATTATAAAGAACCGAGCTCCAGGCCCTCCATCCACACCTGTGTACCCACACTTAAGCACCCCTCCCCGGCCTAAGAATCCAGTCCGCACCCCCTGGAGCTCCACGCCCCTGGTATTGTAAAAAGAAGAAAAAAAGATTATAAAGAACCGAGCACCAGGCCCTCCATCCACACCTGTGTACCCACACTTAAGCACCCCTCCCCGGCCTAAGAATCCAGTCCGCACCCCCTGGAGCTCCACGCCCCTGGTACTATAAAAAAAAAAAAAAAACGAGCTCCAGGCCCTCCATCCACACCTGTGTACCCACACTTAAGCACCCCTCCCCGGCCTAAGAATCCAGTCCGCACCCCCTGGAGCTCCACGCCCCTGGTATTGTAAAAAGAAGAAAAAAAGATTATAAAGAACCGAGCTCCAGGCCCTCCATCCACACCTGTGTACCCACACTTAAGCACCCCTCCCCGGCCTAAGAATCCAGTCCGCACCCCCTGGAGCTCCACGCCCCTGGTATTGTAAAAAGAAGAAAAAAAGATTATAAAGAACCGAGCACCAGGCCCTCCATCCACACCTGTGTACCCACACTTAAGCACCCCTCCCCGGCCTAAGAATCCAGTCCGCACCCCCTGGAGCTCCACGCCCCTGGTATTGTAAAAAGAAGAAAAAAAGATTATAAAGAACCGAGCTCCAGGCCCTCCATCCACACCTGTGTACCCACACTTAAGCACCCCTCCCCGGCCTAAGAATCCAGTCCGCACCCCCTGGAGCTCCACGCCCCTGGTATTGTAAAAAGAAGAAAAAAAGATTATAAAGAACCGAGCACCAGGCCCTCCATCCACACCTGTGTACCCACACTTAAGCACCCCTCCCCGGCCTAACGATCCAGTCCGCACCCCCTGGAGCTCCACGCCCCTGGTACTATAAAAAAAAAAAAAAACGAGCTCCAGGCCCTCCATCCACACCTGTGTACCCACACTTAAGCACCCCTCCCCGGCCTAACGATCCAGTCCGCACCGCCTGGAGCTCCACGCCCCTGGTACTATAAAACACTTTTTTTTTAAGTCACCAGGCTGCCTGGTCCAGGCACACTCACCTGAACTCAAGCAGCCCTTCCCGGGCATGGAGCTCTGGTCCTTCCCGACCAGAGCTCCATGTAATTTATTTATTTATTTTTTTTAAGAGTCACCAGGCTCCAGGGCCTCTGCAAGTGATTTAGCAGCAGGTTCTCCACAAACATGCGGTGCGCGATAGGGGAGGGGCGACCGTCCTCCGGCCGCACCCCAGCCCCGTCACGAACGGCTCTCCGCACCGGCCGAAGCCGGCTACCCGAGACCGGCCGAAGATCCGCGGCGCTGCGGTATCGTTACGTCTAGGCTGTTTTGAAGTTTATTGGACATTGAAATGTCTGAAAGAAAGAAAGAAAAGTACGAGGCGTTGCCCCGGGAACAGGAGCGCGTGCGGCTCGCCTGTGTCTCTGACAGGTGCGCGCTCACTTTGGCTGCTTAAAATTGCACTATGACTTAGGCTGCGCTCCACTGTCTCCAACAAACGCTCGCTGTTCAGAAAGTAGAGGCGACCTCTGGGCTCAGAGGCAATTTGTAAGAAAAATGTGCGGCAGAGCTCAATGAGCGTGACTTTGTGTGAAAGAGGACACGTTTTCCTACATTTTAAGGTATCATTTCTTTCTGGCAGTTAAACTGTATGAAAGTTATAGTTTGAATAGTTGTTTGAAAAGCTAAACAGGTTGAAATTTATCAGCACGCGATTTGGCATCAGACTGAAGTGGGCGATGAGCTGTGGGTGAAGGTGGGACCCGCACACTGAAAGTGTAGCTACGGCTCACGCATAGATTAATGCTGCGCCAGTGAATTTTTGATCCTTGGCGGCGCTTGTGTGTGAGGGACAAGCACGAGGAAGGAAAAAACAAACCGAGCATAAGGAGAGAGCCCAGCCATGTGAGCGGTGAGATGCAAAGCACAGAGGAAATTCTAAAGAAAAAAAGAATCGAGGATAAAGTGTGCGAGAGGGAGTGCTGCATGGTGTATATCGCTGACATTGACGGGGCTGGATAATGGTAGCTTACTGTGGAAACTCCGGTGAGTGATATCAATGATATGTGAAGCTAATGGCTAGCAAGATCGTTTGCTAGCGTATTTAAAAAATAAAGTATTAAAAAAAAAAAAAAAGTTTTTGCTCTATTTTTGTATCTTTTAAAGCAAAGAGAGGAAAAAAAGAAAAAAAATATCGTTTGCTAGCGTATTTAAAAAACAAAGTATTTTTTTTAAAAAACATGTTTTTGCACTATTTTGTATCTTTTAAAGCAAAGAGAGGAAAAAAAGAAAAAGTTCGTTTGCTAGCAAGAATGTTTGCTAGCAAGATCGTTTGCTAGCAAGATCGTTTGCTAGCAAGAACGTTTGCTAGCAAGAATGTTTGCTAGCAAGAACGTTTGCTAGCAAGATCGTTTGCTAGCAAGAATGTTTGCTAGCAAGAATGTTTGCTAGCAAGATCGTTTGCTAGCAAGAATGTTTGCTAGCAAGATCGTCGGCAAGCGTTTAATTCATGATGTTATTTAGTAAAATGTATGCATTATTTCATATTGAAATTGTTGTTAAAATTGATTACATGTTAAAAGATGTTACTGTGTTACCTAGAGAATGCTCTAATTTTACAAGTGGAGATTTGAGAAAATTCCTGCCTAAAGACTGTTAAAAATAATTTCTTTGGGAGATTATCTCCATTTACAAGTTTAGAAAAAAATGTAAACTTGATGAGGAGACTGGCCAAAATGTAAAGTCATTTTTTAAATGTAAAAAAAATATATATATATATTTTTACATTTAAAAAAAAAGAGTAATGTGAGATAAAATATTCATCGGCGTTAAATAATTGACAAGTTAACGCGATAGTAACGAGTTAACTCGCCCAGCCCTATTTTTTTAATATATTTGAGCAAACACTGATTATTACACGTTGATGCAAACTTCTGTGACCACATTTATCAGTTTGTTCATACGTTTTTCCGGTTCTGGTCCCATCCAGTTGTGGCAGTTTTTACTGGAGCTTCTTCTGGACTCCACCTGCAACACGTTCCTCTCCTGGACCGGAGACGGCCGGGAGTTCAAGATGTCCGACCCCACAGAGGTAAGGACGGGTTTTACACGGGTGCAAAGTTACCTCATACCTTCAGGTTCCCACCTGATGACCCACAGTGTCTGATAGAGGAGGCAGAGCTGGGAACATGTTCTCTGTGCTGCACTCAGCCCTGTGCTTCTGCTTCCTGCTGAGTGTTACATGAACAGTCACACATGTAGGAGCCTGTTTCCTTTGCTCACAGCACCAACGCTGGCTGGACATGAACAGCAGGTGTTTGTGGAGGAGGTCTCCAAGGAGAACATCTGCAGGAACAACAGTGAGAAGTGTCTGTTGGTCCTCTGACCCTGGATCAGACGCACAGATGGGTCCAGGACATGTTAGCCTAGCTTAGCACAAAGATTTCTAGAACCATGTTCAGCGTACATCTGGAAATGCGTACATGTGGGTTAGACCTGCGTCCTGAGAGAGGATCTGGATGTTTGGCTGCCCTGAAACCTTCTGAGAGGAGGAGTCAGCAGAAACAATGTGACCATCAGGAGAGACCATGATGTCAGAGACTGAAGAGAGTTCAGCTCAGTGTTTAAAGCTCATATTTGGCTTCAGAAAGGAGAGAAAAATCAAAGTGAAAACTCTTCCAAAGGTGAAGAGTTGAATTCAGAGACAGAAACTTCATCATCTCCATCATCTGACTGCAGAAAACATTTAGTTTGAACTTGTTTTTTATTGGGTTTTCAGCGCCGACGTTCAGTTTCTGCACTTTTCTCTATCCAGCTGGAGATGATAATTACACACATTATATCCAAATTAAGATCAAAAGCAAACAAGAGACCAACAGAACAAATATCCACTCCCAATGAAATGCATGAAACATCCATCCATCCACCTTCTCCACCCGCTGACTCCGTCGGGGGGGCCGGAGCCCCTCCCAGCGGGGCCAGAGGCGGGGTTCACCCTGGACAGGTCGCCTTCCATCACAGGGCCACATTAAATATGTTAAATCAAATATACACATTCAGACGTTCACATGTACAAGCCCACACAGAAATAAGTGCTGAGGAGAGCAGCACTGAAACATTGTGAGGCTCTGTGTGGATGATGGGAAACAGGTGGCAGAGCAGGAAGGCTAAGCAGGCTCATTGTCTCATAAAGAGCCGACAGGACTCCAGCGGTTAGTAAAGATGGACTTTAGGAGCCTTCATAGATCTGTAATGTGCTCCATCTGATGGAGGCCCCAAACCTTCTGGATCCAGATGTTATATGAAGGGGGGGTTCAGCCATCTAATAGTTCTGCAGCTCAGTGCTGCTGTGAGTAATATATTTACAGATGTTTCTCTGGCCTCCCATTCAGCCCTTTAGGCATCACTCCTAATAGAGCCACAGCAGCATCCCGAGGTACAGAGCATCAGATACCTCTCCCCAGAGTGTCTTTACTTTGGGACAGAAGCAGAATATATGGCTATGACTGGCAGCATGTGCTCCACCGTTCCTCCAGCATCAGCTGGAATGGGACCGGCTCATTCTAGATGCTATTTCTGGAGTCCTGAAACATGTGACAGTTATTTTCCTGCTTTCAGGGTGGAGCCTGCTGGAGAACGATGGCTGACACCAGGGCTGAGGAAGTGTGAGTGTGTTCTTCATCTGATTCATGACATCCAGCCATCGCCACACTGTCACATCACTCATTGATCAAAGTGAACAGATGATGGATCAATAACTGCAGCTGGACTGTGTTTGTTCTCTCCTTCAGATTCCTGCCGACTCACAATCGACACAAACACAGTGAGCAGGAAACTGAAACTGTCTGACAGCAACAGGAAGGTGACATGTGTGAGAGAGGATCAGTCATATCCTGATCATCCAGACAGGTTTCATGGCAGGTGTCCTCAGCTGCTGTGTAGAAATGTTCTGACTGGTCGCTGTTACTGGGAGGTCGAGTGGAGAGGAAGAGTTATTATATCAGTGAGTTACAGAGGAGTCAGCAGGAGAGGAGGAGACAGAGACTGTGTGTTTGGAGGGAATGATCAGTCCTGGAGTCTGATCTGCTCTGATGGAGGTTATTACTCTGTCTATCACAATGAGAGAGAAACATCCATCTCCTCCTCCTCCTCCTCCTCCTCCTCCTCCTCCTCCTCCTCCTCCTCCTCCTCCTCCTCCTCCTCCTCCTCTGTCTGTAACAGAGCAGCAGTGTATGTGGACCGTCCTGCTGGCACTCTGTCCTTCTACAGAGTCTCCTCTGACACACTGATCCACCTCCACACCTTCAGCACCACATTCACTGAAGAACCTCTGCATCCTGGGTTTGGGTTCTGGTCACCTGGTTCCTGGTTGTCTCTGTGCTGAGTACACAGAGTGTCCTCCTGTCAGAGAATCCCTGCTGAACAGATAGTTCAGGCTGTTCATGTCTGTCTCTTTCACTCAGAAACACCTTTTCAGATTCATGGATTCAGTCAGTTTCTGTGTGAAACTCTTCTGAATGATTCCTTGGAAACTTCTTCCTCTTCCGGTCCTTTAAAGATGGAAGCTGCCATTCTTCCAGGGTGTTGTTTTTCTGTGTGTTTCCAGCCAAAGCTTCACACTGAGCCCATTCAGTTGCTGTCAGCTGCAGTTAGTTTGCTGCACATGTGACAAACTGATACTTTGAATGCAGAATTTCTATGTAAAAAAAAAAAGTTTAAAAATGAGATGAAATAATTTGCAGTGTGCTTGTTGACATGAAAGCATATTTCTGAAATATGTGCTTGATACCCTGAACTATAGGTGGATGTCTGGGCTTTGCCATCAGTGCTGTAATTCAGGACTTTACCTTTAGAAGCCTCCTAAGATGATGTTTGTTGTGATTTATAAATATAATGTAAAAATAAAACTGAAGTGAATTTGCCTGAATTGTGCTTTTATTTGCACCGGAAATAGTTTTATCTCCACGCTGCAGCACGTCCGAATGAATAGAAGCCAAGTGTGTGAAAATAAAAGCTCCAATGAAGAATATGAGCAAAATGACTGAAAACAGCTTTGAGCTGTAGTTCCTGTGGGTGAGTGATGCCACGAGCTGAGCTTCTGTAGCGTTTAAAGTACGGCACGTCCCATCCACACATGGCTGCTAAACAGGAGCGAGCATAAAGAGACCCAAAGTGATCCGTTTTCATACTTAAGGTTTCAGTTTCATCCCATCTTTGGTTTGTGAAATGTGCATTTCTGAGTTGTGTTTCAACACTGTAAGCAGGTGGCATAGTTTAGCTTGGATCTTAATCAGACTGATTGTAATTTGAGCGGCAGGTAAGTTTGGTAAAATAAAGCCAAATATCAGCCTTTGTTGTAGAAATATGACTACTTTGCAAGGAAAGAAAAAGCAGGCGAATGAAAAGTTACTAAAGCAGGAGTTTTCCCTTGAAAAAGTCCATCTTTGGAGAATAAAACAACAGAGTTGTTAACAGAGTTTCTCCGAGTTTGGGGCTGGTTGGGTGCTTTTGAATAGATTATCCCATGTCGTTTTGTGTCTCTGCGAGAGGCCAAAAGACAGGTGATAATAATATTCTTCTCAGCACTGATGAGTTGTAATCGGGGCTCAAAATGAACACCAGCCAAATGCGGGTGAAAGTTATTTTTGGCTTGTATTAAAAAAAAACTCACTAGCCGGCTTGGCCGATGATAAGTGAGGAACTTTACCATCTATTTCGCGGGAGGCGAAATGATTATGGGCAGTCTATGCGCGGGACGCGCGAGCGCAGTTTCTATGGGAACGCATCCGCCGAGGCTGCCGTACTAGGGGAGCGGGTCCCTCTTGGTTTGGAAATACGATAGACGCCGGTGTTCAGTCGATTTCTCCTGCTTGTCGAGAATTGCTACTTTGCCCATGCGCCGAGCTGATTTTCTGATTTTCGTTTTCACGCCCATCATGTTTTGCTACCCTGCGTCTGATTATTTTCAGACGCATTTTCAGATTATTTGTCTGTCATTCAGCATTTGATTTTTGTATTTGGGACACTTCTGTCTTTATTTAGGCGACTCTGCTCCATCATGGTGAATGAATGCATTGAGAAGGGGTCGAGCATTATTTGCCAGCGTGTTATTGGTACAAATACAGACGCAAACACTAAGAAAATGTGGCGATGGTTGGGACAGCCGGCCGTGAAGAGAAAAGATATGCCTGCCAAAGGAGGGGAGGAGGATGATATTTTGAAAAAATTGGAATCCGGCATGGTGACAGTTTGCGCACACGCTGGCCATACTTTGTGTGAAAAGGGGAAAATGGAACTGATTTAGATGGATCCGAAGACAGTTCAGAGAGCTCGGACGATGTTTAAGCATCTCACAGTATCCCCCTCATAATTAGTCTCTGCACATAGTTTTGTGTTTAATTTTGTGCATTATCCGCAGCACTAAAACATGGTTAGAAAGTTGTTCAATATTTCCATTTCTGTAGATTCAGGGTTGACATGAATATAAATCAGTTTTAAAGTAATTTTTTGACGTACAAAAAATGTGACCCTGAATAGTATGTGAGGGTTGAGGAGTAATGAAATGTTAAAATAAGTTTTGTATGTACATAAGTTTAATGATTGTCATTCTTTTAATTGGATATACATTCCCAATTTGACTGTAAAATGAATTTAAGCTTTTATTTAAGCCTTTAATTTAAGCTTTAGTCAATATATTGAAATGAGTGGGTCTCATCTCGTCTTTTTTGCAGGGAAAAATATGTGGCTAGTGGATATTCTGATTGGCTGGTAACTTGAGAAATTTACTGGCCACATTGGCTGGTGATGAAAAAAGTAAATATAGAGCCCTGGTTGTAATGATAACAATAAATAAAGTAAAGAAAGAAGAGACGCAGGTAACTACAGAAGAGACAGAGCTTCCTGCTTTACGTAGCAGAATTAGCTCCTGATGATAGAGACTCCACCCCCTAAGACAGAGACTCCTCCCCCTGATGACAGAGACTCCACCCCCTAAGACAGAGACTCCTCCCCCTGATGACAGAGACTCCTCCCCCTAAGACAGAGACTCCTCCCCCTGATGACAGAGACTCCACCCCCTAAGACAGAGACTCCAACCCCTAAGAAAGAGACTCCTCCCCCTAATGATAGAGACTCCACCCCCTAAGAAAGAGACTCCTCCCCCTGATGACAGAGACTCAACCCCCTAAGAAAAAGACTCCTCCCCCTGAGGCAGAGACTCCTCCCCCTGAGAAAGAGACTACTTCTCCTCCTAACAGACTCCTCCCCCTAAGACAGAGACTCCTCCCCCTGAGGCAGAGACTCCTCCCACTGAGAGACTCCTCCCTCTGAGAGACTCCTCCCCATGAGGCAGAGACTCCTCCCACTGAGGAAGAGACTCCTCCTAACAGACTCCTCCCCCTGAGGCAGAGACTCCTCCCACTGAGGAAGAGACTCCTCCCACTAAGGAAGAGACTCCTCTTCCTAACAGACTCCTCCCCCTAAGACAGAGACTCCTCCCACTGAGGAAGAGACTCCTCCCACTAAGGAAGAGACTCCTCCTCCTAACAGACTCCTCCCCCTGAGGCAGAGATTCCTCCCACTAAGGAAGAGACTCCTCCTCCTAACAGACTCCTCCCCCTAAGACAGAGACTCCTCCCCCTGAGGCAGAGACTCCTCCCACTGAGAGACTCCTCCCTCTGAGAGACTCCTCCCCATGAGGCAGAGACTCCTCCCACTGAGGAAGAGACTCCTCCTAACAGACTCCTCCCCCTGAGGCAGAGACTCCTCCCACTGAGGAAGAGACTCCTCCTCCTAACAGACTCCTCCCCCTGAGGCAGAGACTCCTCCCACTGAGAGACTCCTCCCCCTAAGAGACTCCTCCCCCTGAGAGACTCCTCCCCCTGAGAGACTCCTCCCTGAGGCAGAGACTCCTCCCACTGAGAGACTCCTCCCCCGACAGACTCCTCCCCCTGAGGCAGAGACTCCTCCCACTGAGGAAGAGACTCCTCCCCCAAGAGACTCCTCCCCCTAACAGACTCCTCCCCCTTAAGAGACTCCTCCCTCCGACAGACTCCTCCCCCTGAGGCAGAGACTCCTCCCCTAATGACAGAGACTCCTCCCACTAAGACAGAGACTCCTCCCACTGAGAGACTCCTCCCCCTAAGACAGAGACTCCTCCCACTAAGACAGAGACTCCTCCCCCTGAGGCAGAGACTCCTCCCCCTAAGACAGAGACTCCTCCCACTAAGACAGAGACTCCTCCCCCTTAAGAGACTCCTCCCCCTAAGAGACTCCACCCCGAGGCAGAGACTCCTCCCCCTAAGACAGAGACTCCTCCCCCTAAGAGACTCCACCCCCTAAGGCAGAGACTCCTCCCCCTGAGAGACTCCTCCCCCTAAGACAGAGACTCCTCCCACTGAGGCAGAGACTCCTCCCCCAAGAGACTCCTCTTCCAAGAGACTCCTCCCCCTAACAGTCTCCTCCCCCTAAGAGACTCCACCCCTAACATACTCCTCCCCCTAAAACAGAGACTCCTCCCACTGAGGCAGAGACTCCTCCCCCAAGAGACTCCTCCCCCAAGAGACTCCTCCCCCTAACAGTCTCCTCCCCCTAAGAGACTCCACCCCTAACAGACTCCTCCCACTAAGACAGAGACTCCTCCCACTGAGGAAAAGACTCCTCCCCTTGAGGCAGAGACTCCTCCTCCTAACAGACTCCTCCCCTTGAGGCACAGACTCCTCCCACTGAGAGACTCCTCCCCCTGAGATACTCCTCCCCCTGAGGCAGAGACTCCTCCCACTGAGGAAGAGACTCCTCCTCCTAACAGACTCCTCCCCTAATGACAGAGACTCCTCCCACTAAGACAGAGACTCCTCCCCCTGAGATACTCCTCCCCCTGAGGCAGAGACTCCTCCCACTGAGGCAGAGACTCCTCCTCCTAACAGACTCCTCCCCTAATGACAGAGACTCCTCCCCCTGAGATACTCCTCCCCCTGAGGCAGAGACTCCTCCTCCTAACAGACTCCTCCCCGAGGCAGAGACTCCTCCCACTGAGGAAGAGACTCCTCCTCCTAACAGACTCCTCCCCTAATGACAGAGACTCCTCCCACTAAGACAGAGACTCCTCCCCCTGAGATACTCCTCCCCCTGAGGCAGAGACTCCTCCCCTAATGACAGAGACTCCTCCCACTGACAGACTCCTCCCCCTGAGGCAGAGACTCCTCCCCTAATAACAGAGACTCCTCCCACTAAGACAGAGACTCCTCCCACTGACAGACTCCTCCCCCTAAGGCAGAGACCCCTCCCCCTGAGAGACTCCTCCCACTAAGACAGAGACTCCTCCCACTGAGGAAAAGACTCCTCCCCCTGAGGCAGAGACTCCTCCCCCTAAGACAGAGACTCCTCCCCCTTAAGAGACTCCACCCCCTGAGGCAGAGACTCCTCCCCTAATGACAGAGACTCCCCCCCTAAGGCAGAGACTCCTCCCCCTGAGAGACTCCTCCCCCTAAGGCAGAGACTCCTCCCACTGAGGCAGAGACTCCTCCTCCTAACAGACTCCTCCCTCTGAGGCAGAGACTCCTCCTCCTAACAGACTCCTCCCCCTAAGAGACTCCACCCCCTAAAACAGATACTGCTCCCCTAAGACAGAGACTCCTCCCCCAGAGACTCCTCCCACTGAGGAAGAGACTCCTCCTCCTAACAGACTCCTCCCCCTGAGGAAGAGACTCCTCCTCCTAACAGACTCCTCCCCTAATGACAGAGACTCCTCCCCCTGAGGCAGAGACTCCTCCTCCTAACAGACTCCTCCCCCTAAGACAGAGACTCCTCCCTCTTAGAGACTCCTCCCCCTAAGAGACTCCTCCCCCTGAGGCAGAGACTCCTCCCACTGAGGAAGATACTCCTCCTCCTAAAAGACTCCTCCCCCTAAGAGACTCCTCCCACTGAGGAAGAGACTCCTCCTCCTAACAGACTCCTCCCCCTAACAGACTCCTCCCCCTAAGAGACTCCTCCCCCTAACAGACTCCTCCCCTTAAGAGACTCCTCCCCCTGAGAGAGAGACTCCTCCCACTGAGGCAGAGACTCCTCCCACTGAGGCAGAGACTCCTCCCACTGAGGCAGAGACTCCTCCCCCTAACAGACTCCTCCCCCTAACAGACTCCTCCCCCTAAGAGACTCCTCCCCCTAACAGACTCCTCCCCTTAAGAGACTCCTCCCCCTGAGAGAGAGACTCCTCCCACTGAGGCAGAGACTCCTCCCACTGAGGCAGAGACTCCTCCCACTGAGGCAGAGACTCCTCCCCCTAAGAGACTCCTCCCACTAAGACAGAGACTCCTCCCACTGAGGCAGAGACTCCACCCCCTAACAGACTCCTCCCCCTAACAGACTCCTCCCCCTAAAAGACTCCTCCCCCTAAGAGACTCCTCCCCCTAACAGACTCCTCCCCCTAAGAGACTCCTCCCACTGAGGAAGAGACTCCTCCCCCTAAGAGACTCCTCCCACTGAAGAAGAGACTCCTCCTCCTAACAGACTCCACCCCCTAAAACAGAGACTCCTCCCCTAAGACAGAGACTCCTCCCCCAGAGACTCCTCCCACTAAGACAGATACTCCTCCCCTAAGACAGAGACTCCTCCCCCAGAGACTCCTCCCACTGAGGCAGAGACTCCTCCCCCTAAGAGACTCCTCCCACTGAGGAAGAGACTCCTCCCCCTGAGGCAGAGACTCCTCCCACTGAGGAAGAGACTCCTCCCCCTGAGGCAGAGACTCCTCCCACTGAGGAAGAGACTCCTCCCCCTAAGAGACTCCTCCCACTGAGGAAGAGACTCCTCCTCCTAACAGACTCCTCCCCCTAAGAGACTCCTCCCACTGAGGAAGAGACTCCTCCTCCTAACAGACTCCTCCCCCTGAGGCAGAGACTCCTCCTCCTAACAGACTCCTCCCCTAATGACAGAGACTCCTCCCACTAAGACAGAGACTCCTCCCACTGAGAGACTCCTCCCCCTAAAAGACTCCTCCCACTGAGACTCCTCCCCCTAAAAGACTCCTCCCACTGAGACTCCTCCCCCTAACAGACTCCTCCCCCAGAGACTCCTCCCCCTAACAGACTCCTCCCCCTAACAGACTCCTCCACATAAAAGACTGTGTAGGTGCACGTGCTAGTGCACGTTTATGCGTGTGCACGTTTATGCATGTGCACGTGTGTAGTAGCATGTGCATGTGCACGTGTGTGTGTAAGTGTGTGTGTGCACGTGCTAGTGCATGTGTGTGCACGTGTGTGCGCATGTGTGTGCACGTGCTAGCGCACGTGTGTGTGCAAGTGTTTTTGTGCATGTGTGTGTGTGCAAGTGTGTGCACGTGTGTGTGCACGTGTGTAGGTGTACGTGCGTGCACGTGTGTAAGTGTGTGTGTGCACGTGTGTAGGTGCACGTGTGTGTGCATATGTGTATTAATGTGCACGTGTGTGCATATGTGTATGCATGTGCACGTGCTAGTGCACGTGTGTGTGCACGTTTATGCGTGTGCACGTGCTAATGCACGTGCGTGTGCACATGTGTAGGTGCACGTGCGTGTGCACATGTGTAGGTGCACGTGCGTGTGCACGTGTGTAAGTGTGTGCACGTGTGTGTGCATATGTGTATTAATGTGCACGTGCTAGTGCACGTGTGTGTGCACGTTTATGCGTGTGCACGCGTGTAAGTGCACGTGCGTGTGTACGTGTGGGCTCAAACATTGAGCTGTCGGAACAAAGGGTGAATTTAATCTGGAACAAAGACATTTCGGACGAGTGGGCTGTAGGATCAATGGGAAATTTTCGGAATATTGACGGGTCGGACCAAAGGGGCGTCGGAGAAATGACATGTTACCAAAAACGGACAGGACTTGGGCTCCAGGAAAAGCCAAAAACCTGTTTTCACCAGTACAATTAGTCAATAACTCCTGGAACTTTGGATTACGGACAACTTTGGAACTTGGACCAAGGAGAAACTTTCCCACTGCGCGCTGGAGGACAGCAGGAACTGTCGCCGTTACACGCGGAAAATTGTTAGACAAAGGAAGAAAGGAACCAGTCGTTTGAGGGTATGTACGGCAAAATGCCAGAAGATTAGGAACTTTTTCGTTGGAGAAAAATATTTGGATTATTTAGCAGCAAGTTTGGTTCGTGGTTTTTTTTTTGTGATTTAATTAACGACCAAACAATTGGAAGCACCAAAAGCAGTTTATTTTTGGAAGGAAACCCGACATTTAAGTTTGAAAGGAAAGGAAAAAACACACACAAATCATTTTTGAACCAAAAATCTGTATTTCGTCTTAACTCCGGAAAAGAACGCTATTCCTGGGTTTCTTTCTCAAACAAGCCGACCCCGGGTTAGGACGATTTCAGAACAGAGCGTGGCAGCGAGACAACGGCAGTTATCAGGCGCTGTGTTCTACTTGGCTTTTCACACCGGACAGTCTGCGGCCGCGGTAGTTCCGCTCCAGCCCTGTCTGCATTCCCCATCCATTTCAACGGGACACCGCCGGCCGCCGCCGGCCGCTGCCGTCCAAATTCCGCTCGAGTTCTATTTTCCAAAAGCGGCGCGGGACGGAGGCGTCTCCCGCGCCGCTACTGCCCGACTACCGCCGCGTCTGTGTGCAAGGACAGATCTGTTTCCATGTATTTTCACCTCCGCCGGTGAAAATCGCTTCCGTTCCGCCACGCTTTGCCGCACTGCTTTGAAACGGCCCTAAGG